>NC_141032.1:42257500-42420000 GCF_052040795.2 Danio rerio | reverse complement strand
TAATAATAATAATAATAATGACAAATCCAGAATTACTGAGAGTTTTTAATTTAAATGATAGCTGTATATATCTAGAGATATTAATGAATCAGATACCAAATTCTGTAAATGAAGAAACTTCATAGCTCATCTTCTGGGGTTGCTAACAAGCCACGGGTTGACGCGAGGGACTGAAATGTGTTTGAAATGCTAATGAGCAGCAGACAAGAAAATTGCCATTGGCACACATGTTGTTTGGAGGAGTACACATGAGAAATTACACCTCAGTAGGAGAGAGTGCAAAATTAGCATGTTGTGCAAAGCATGTGTACTGTATGTACTGTATGCATACATAAAGAAGAGTAGCAGGAATAATTTTATAACGGTAAAAAATACATTTCTTGAGGGGAAGAAAATAATAATGTTGTGTATTCACTGCTGTGATGCAACTGGGTTAGCATTTATATGAGGCTCATTTGGGTAGCTTCATTCTTGAATCCTTTGTTCCTTCTATTTCATCCCATTTCCTCACAGTTTACATCTGTCAATCACTGTAGCCCCCCCCCCCCTTTATCAAACCCATGCAATGTTCCTCCAATTCACAGTCAGATCTCATTGCTGCTTTCGATTTTTTTTCAATTTTTGATGGTATTAGGTTTTAGTTGCCCCTTTTTAAATGGTTTATACCTCCAAGTATTTCAAGTTCTTGTGGTTTTCCGAGAACCGATTTAGATCTGCTGCTTCACAGTCATGGCTGTCTTGATGAACTCATGTGGTTTTTGGAGTCTATGGGGAATATGTGGATTGCTTGTCTCTCAGCTCAGTGTGTAGCTTCATAATTTGAAAGTGACTTGCATCATGGCATCCCCAGGTCCCAAGTTGACTTGTGCTTAGCTCACTATAAAGCCAGTGCAGTTTTTAGCCTTACAGTTGGAAGTTTCATGTGGACAGAGAAAGCTCAACACATTGCAACTGGAAAAAAAGCAAGCCCTTGTATAAATAAATAACATTGTATACTGCATAAATAAATAAATGTTTAAAATTGTATTTATTTATTTATTTATTTATTTATTTGTTTGTTTGTTTGTTTGTTTGTTTGTTTGTTTATTTATTTATTTATTTATTTATTTATTTATTTATTTATTTATTTATGTGTTTATTTGAATATTTACTTGTTTATATCACTTATTTACTTGTTTGTTTCACTTGTTTAGTTGTTTATTTATTTATGTAAGTATTTATTTATTTACTTATTTACTTGTTTATTTTTATATTTATTTAATTGTTTATTTATTTACTTGTATACTTGTTTATTTTACTTGTTTATTTATTGAATTATTTGTTCACTTTTTTATTCATTTATTTACTTATTTACTTGTTTTTGTCTATTTATTTAATTGTTTATTTACTTGTTCATTTACTTTTTTATTTATTATTTATGTATTTATTTAGGTACTTATTTATTAATTTACTTATTTATCTATTTATTTAATTATTTATTTACTTGTTTATTTATTTATTTTCTTACTTATTTATATCTTTAATTACTTATTTACTTAGTTATTAAATTATTTATTTAATTGTTTGTTAAAATATTTGTAAATTATACTTTATTTAATTATTTAATTTTAAATTATTTTATTTAATTTGTTAATTAATTAATTAATTTATCTATTTATTTAATTATTTATGTATTTACTTACATATTTATTTACTTATTTTACTTATTTATTTACTTATTTTCCTATTTTATCTAATTATTTCATAGTTTACTTAATTACTTATTTATATACATAATTACTTGTTAATTTACTTATTTAATTACTTAATAAAAAAAAATCACAATGCAACCAATAGCATGCTGCAGATATCCATAACACTACAAAATATGCACAATGCAACAAAATACAGAAACACAATGCAAATTATTCATTCAACCAAATAAAGAAACTCATTGCAAATATTCACAAGATACTGAAACGTGCTGTAGCGTTTAACACTTGCCTCAAAAACATGATACAATGAAATACAATAAACATGCTGCAAAAAGTGTTTCTCTATGCAAAAACACAAAGACTTTTAAATGTATACCAACATTCTGAAAATCTACGTATGGCTGCATTTCGTGTTTAAAACGAATGCTACATGGCGGTATGATGCTGTTACTTTTTTTGCTTAGCAGCTGACCATTAACCTCCGTGTAGACAGCTGTTCCGCAGTTACCACTTTGTCCAGTTGATCATCGCGTATGTTGGAGGATTTGAGATGCTGAGCAAAGTTGACCATGTCAACGGGGTTTGAATCTGGCGAAGAACAGGTCCAGAAAGCAGGTAAGAAAAATACAAAAGCCAAAAAAACAAAAACAAAAAAAAAACAATCAAATAACATGGTGAGAATGTGGAAAATTTGGTAAATATCAAGCTCCAGCGAGTTTTTTTTTTTCCTTTTTGATTGCTTTTTAAATACTGTCAGTTAAGTTAAGGCAAATGGTTGGGTCAATTGGTGCTTTTTAAAACACTATCGGTTAGGTTTAGGGAAGGGGGTGGGTGGGATTATTGGTCAGTCAGTCGACAGCAGCCTCAAAAAGCGTACACATCGGCCTCTGGTGGATTCGCGAAAACAAAAACTGCAAACAACATACCTCCTAAGAGGTATTTGGTGCTCTCCAGAAATGTATATAGGGGTACGTAATCAGAATGAGTCTGAGTTGATATTTACAAAGCATCCAAATTCAGAAAAAAACACTGCATATATTGAAAATGTAAACACATGCTGACAATGTGCGAAATACAGAAATGCATTGTTTCTGTAACAATCAAGAGACTGAACAGATCATACCCTGGTATACCTACTTTTATATTTTTACTTCTGGCAATTGTCTTTTAAGGGCTTCAGAATTCATTAAAAATGTGATCATCTGTGATTTTGTTTTAGATAAACTTAACATGCATGAATTATAAACCAATGGTAGTCTGTGAGCTTACTTTCTGCCCTAATCCTAAAACCAATAGAAAAATCCTATGTGCTTTCTATAAGCGAACAAGAGATGCAAACTTCTAGGTTAGCCTGCAAAAAATGCATCATCCCTCCAGCATTCTATTAGTTAAACGTAAGACGAGGATGTTTTGCACATCACCTCTTTATCATCTGCAATCATAATCATCTGACTGCCCTCAGACATCTGACAGCATTTCAGCAGGGTTTTAGCAATAACAGCTGGTAGATGTCACAAAGACTTCTGTTAATCTAGCTGTTTAGAGATGGATGGTGGGACGCCTTTTTAATGGATCCAAACTGAAGCTTTATACATGATAATTGGCTTTCTGATACATTAAAAGAGAGTAATATGGTGATCTTTTTTTTTTGGAATTAAAGGAATAAAAAAAGGAATATGTTGTCACTTTTTGCTCATTATTTGCTCACCTCATGCAGTTTCAGTCACTTATGTGGTGAAATAAATGGAACAGTGTTGTCCATTGAGTCAATCTAAGATGATTCTAAGCAAAAATAATGCTAAACATGTCCATTCATAAACAAGTGCCATAAAAAAAAGGCTTTTATGATACTTGCACTGTGCTCAACGGGTTCATATGATTCCATAACAAAATATTGCTAAAATGTGTTGACTAGTTTTAAACTGTATGTAGTTTTTGTGTCATGTTCGGTGAGGGGAAAAAGGAGCGAGGACTCAGGTGCAGCAAATAATGGGTGTTTATTAAGAATAAAATAAAAACAAAAAGGCAAAACAAACAACCCCGAGGGGGAAAACTCTAATAAAACAAATAAACGAACAAACAAACTTGACTGGACTGGCAGGACAAGACAGGGCTGGACACAAGACAGGAAACTATCGACGACGAACTGGCAAAGGACTGAAAACATGAGGGGTATTATAAAGCAAAAAGTAAATTGACACACAGGTGAACAATTAACTAATAATGGGTTAACAAGGAGGGTGGGACTAGACAATAGACGGGAGAGCGCATGACACAGAGAGACAATACAAGCCATGCGCTCACATAACACAACACTGAAGCACACGACAAAAGCACGTGACCACAATGTAAACACCGAGCCACGTGCTTTGACAAAAGACGCAAGACATGAGCACACGATGAATGAAAGCACTCACCGTGCGCTCACACACGCAGCGTGCATGCTTCATCCCAGCGCCGACCAAAACCGAAACCAACAAGACTGAGACGCTGGGAATGAAACACCACGCTGCTGACAAACGAAAACACAAACACTAGTACAAGAGCGCACGCGTCAAGCAGAAGCGCGCACACTCTGCGTACACCCACGACGGCGCGCGCGCACACAGAGACAGAAACAGGACCAGACATGAGTAGTGTCAAAGCTCTGCCACCAAAACAAGAATTTACAAGACCAAAGTGGCAGAACCCTGACATTTTGCTATTTTATTGGCATTAATTTGCATTATTTTATCACAAATTTGCGATAGTCATGGTCATTCAAGCATATCATAAAGTATTATAGAACCCAGCACACAAGATTTACTTATTTGAAACTATGAGTTGCTGACTAATTCAGTGAATTGCAACCTGTAGACCTTCTTTGATTGGATCATTTCAATCAGTAAACTGTTAACTGGAGAATTACGATGGGTTCCACACAAGATGCACCACCCTTCAAAGGCCCCTTAATTGCAATTGTCTGTCTTCACACACAAGCAGTTCTTTGGGGGAGGGGTCCATACTAGGGTTCGGCCGATAGACGATGCCGATGGCCAATCCGCTTGTTAAATGTGACGTCACGCGAAGCGGCTTCAGGGTCCAAGCGCTCTATTCAACTGAATGGGGAGAAAGCGATTTAATACTTTCGAAAATCACGATCGCAACATAAATGTCCATGCCTAATATCCGATGGCCAAAAAGTGATTCATTTTTTTATAAATTGTTACATTTTTAGTATTTGTTATGCAGCAAGCCCAGAGATTGTTGTGTACACTATGGTTTTATATAAAATTAACTTCTTTAATGTGTGATAGGACTAAAACACGATCATAAACAAATTATTTCTCCAATCAAATGAATGGCGGCTTGGTCTCGGAAACAGTATTACATACATCACCACTTAACAAGCGGATAGACAACACGATGCTGAGCGGGCATCGCGATCCTTCGCCCGCCCCTGTCGCAAACCCGTTGACACTGTCATGCGCTCCTCTGAGCTCCAGGCAGAGAGCAGTGCACGTCGGAGAGTTTTTGAAGGATGTAGAGCTGGATCGCGTCTCACTACAGTTGTTAAACGTGTTTTTCAGACATCCTTAGTCTCCCGGAAGTCTCTATGCATTTATGTTACTCATAATGCCCGCAAACAAGTGATAATCTCCCGGAAATGACGCGTCTCCCTTCCGGTCCGTAAAAAAGTCGCGCAACCTTCTCACCCCCGGATCCCTCCTTGCTCTTCAGAGACCCCACCCTGCTTTTCGCATAATGACAATGCCATCGTCCATCGCGTTGTAAAACATTGTACGATGCCAAATTGGTTGACATCGCCCAACCTTAGTCTGTACAGATAAATTTGTTTGTTACAGCAATCCCTGTTCTTTGCAGTAGATATAACATCACAGCACATCAGCATTAGTGTCCCTAGTGTCATCCTCTAGTTTTTGTTCCAGGTTTTCTCCATGTTATTCCAATGTTCGTAACTGCATCCTCTGGTTACATATACATTGGTGTCTTTGTGCAGGAGCATAACTAGGGCAAACTAAAAATAATAAGTAATGGGACAGATCACTTTAGATTTTAATGATAATTTGAAGTAGTAATTTAACTTAGTTCAAGCTTGCAGTTTTGAAGATTTCAGGATTCCCCTATTCATTGGGGATTGGACTTTGGTCTTGGATGAGCTGCCTGGAGGCTTTGCAAATATGGCCGCAGAGTGAACAGATTTTCCTTGTAAAGGACTTTGATACTAATTTGATAGTAGTGGTATGGGCTCAGGGCCTCTCATTTAAACCCTGTTTGGATATGACATCAGTCGTGGGCCATTGTGTAATCTAATCAGTTGTAGTTGAAGTCAATGATTAGCAATGAATATTTGTTTTTTGTTTTTTTTAAATATTTCTCAAATTATGTTTACCAGAGCAACTATTTTTAAGTTATTTCCTATACTTCCTATATTTTGTCTTTTGGGGAAAGTCTTTTTTGTGTTATTTTGAGTAGAATAAAAGCATTTCTAAATCAGTTTAAGGTCAATATTATTAGCGCTTTTAAGTAGAGCTGCATGAAAAAAGACCTTGATCAATCCAGCATCTCTTCGATTCAGCCAAATACATTTTCAAGTTCGGTAGAAGTATGAAGGCAGACGCACAAGTCTTCACATTGTTTTTTATATAGTTAAAGTCAGAATTATTTGCCCCCCTTTGATTTTTTCTTTTTTTTTTTTCTTTTTGAAATATTTCCCAAATGATGTTTAACAGAGCAAAGGAATTTTCACAGTATGTCTGATAATATTTTTTTCTTCTGGAGAAAGTCTTATTTGTTTTATTTAGACTAGAATAAAAGCAATTTTACATTTCTTTAAACCCATTTTAATGTCAAAATTATTAGCCCCATTTAAGCTTTTTTTTCTTCTTCGATAGTCTACAGAACAAACCATCATTATGCAATAACTTCCCTTATTATCCTAACCTGCCCAGGTAACCTAACAAATCTAGTTAAGCCTTTAAATGTCACGTTAAGCTGTATAGAAGTGTCTTGAAAAATATATAGTCAAACATAATTTACTGTCATCATTGCAAAGATAAAATAAATCAGCTATTAGAAATGAGTTATTAAAACTATTGTGTTTAGAAATGTGTTAAAAAAAATTTCTCCGTTAAACAAAAATTGGGGATAAAATAAACGGGGGCGAGAAATTTGGTGGGCTAACAATTTTGACTTCAGCTGAATGATTCTCAGCAACATGGACGCCTCCAAATGGTGTTGAAAGTGCCACATACTGTATTTATAAGGAAAAATGTAAAAAAAAAATGTCAATATTGTTTTCATGTAATTGTGGCTGTGAATGACATGTCAGCTGATGTTTTTTTTTTGTTTTTTTTTTTACTGAGAGGATGCACAATTGCCCGTGAATGGTGTGTGAACAGAACC
Source organism: Danio rerio (assembly GCF_052040795.2). NCBI lineage: Eukaryota > Metazoa > Chordata > Actinopteri > Cypriniformes > Danionidae > Danio > Danio rerio. The sequence continues at coordinate 42,412,900 of NC_141032.1, read as the reverse complement.
TGTATAGGCTGTGATTAACAGGTAATAAAGTTGTAAATAACTTTCAGTTTGTTGCACAGCATGATCACTGAGCAGTACACTCTCAGAAAAAAAGGTACAATGAGGGTACAATTTTGTTCCTAGAGGGAACAAAATATAAAATTGTACCTTTAAAGGTCCCATATTGGTCTTTAGGGTACAATTTTGTACCCAAATGGGCTATAAAGGTACAAATGTCCAGATTTAGGTTTGAAAGGTACATTTTTGTACCTTTTATAGCACATTTGGATACAAAATTGTACTGTAAAGGACCAATTTGGCACCTTTAAAGGTACAATTATATATTTTGTTTCCCTATAGGAACAAAATTGTACCCTCAGCTCATGATAAGATCAAGACACTATATAACACTAATTTAAATGTATTAATACTAAACATTAATACTAAAATACATCATTAAAAAATATAATAAATAAATAAATTGAATTAAATATTTTAATAATTAAATTTTTTTCATGTATTTAAATTACATTTTTTCTCAAAAATGTTAATAATTAAATTTATAATATTTTAATCATTAAAAACGTAAATCCTGGTCTTTGCTTACTGTTTAAGACCCTATAGTATATGTGATGTAGAATAAGAAGTAAGAACCATGCAGTGACAGCATCTTCATACAGGTGGTGATGTTGCTGTCTCTTTAAGAATGTGGCTTGTTGAGACGTTATAGTAGTGTTTGTTACAGAGGCGGTCCGTCGAGTATGCTGGCTGTTTACACAGAACTTCGCACGCTTTTCAAAGAAAAGTCTATTTTGGAGTCCACACTTTTCAGGTAAGAATGTATTAAAGATATATTTTCAGTCTCATTTTTACATGTGAAGCCGTGTTCTGTTGATTTTGTCTGACTCTCGGGTCTCGGCTTTCCCCCGCTTTAAGTGCTCCGGGCTGCCTGGTGTATGTTGGCCTGGGATATAACGTTATAGACGGTGAGTACTATATGCTGTTAGTTTTCTCGGTGTAAAAGTTCCCTTTATCGCCTACGTTACGTATTCGCGCCTTATATCTTACGTTACGTTACTGCTTTATTAATAAGTGTTGCCACGGCGGAATATAATCGCAACCCAATTAACAAAATACACTCGGGCCAGTTGCGGCGGCAGAAGCGAGCCGACGCTGCCGTATCCGTGCACCGGAATCAGGCCGTGAGTAATGTGCGGTGTGGCCCGGAGCTCGCGCGACTAAAGTCTTCATATACCTTGATATAAAACCTTTTGTTATTAATACTGGAAATTTGTAATTATCGATAATGTTTTATATTTTGAGGCAATTTTCTAGCCACGGTTGACCGCTGAAATGTAATTTTAGACGGTTATATAAGTTACAAACGTGGCGTGTGTATGCTACATATCTTCGTTTCAGTGTCTAAGTTACATTAATGTTGAGGAGTGTCCACAAACTCTCATATCCAGAATTGTTGGTGCTTTACTATCGTTTAACGTTATACTTATGTTAATGTAGAATTATTAACATACCACGTTGAATAAATCGACGTTTTAAGTTATACTTTGTTCTTTAGTGTAATAATTTGTCTCATCTGTTCTGAAACTGGTACCTTGAGCTATTTTACCTATTTTATTAACATCTCAAAATAAATAAATAGTTATTGCTTTATCTTATTGCTTTTCAGAAGTTTTTGAAGTTTCCAATTGTCTTTCAGGACAAGATTGAACAACAGAATGCAGCCTAACAGCATCAGACCAATGAAGGCATGTCATATAAAAGCATGGCTCAGTTACAAGATGTAAGTATGTCTCATTATCTATACCATGGTTTTAATGGCTTACATACTGTTTTAAATTTGTAGGTTTTTACTTACAAACAACAATAAATGTACACCCACATGTTTAAAATTATTTTCTAGGTTTTCATCGAAAGATGAGAGATCAACTGAAGAATGCTATGGATCTGACTCTAAGGTACTCTTTCTAAACTTTCTCCACTTGATTAATATTATTAAATTCTAGCTTTGGATGGATTCCTTCATATTTGTTTGTATGCCACATCTTATGTTCCAGGAATTGATTTTACAGCAGCACTTCTCATGTTGCCAGCCTTGTTAAGCGAGACACTTCAACATTTCGTTGTGCTCGGGTGCGTATGTTGTTTTTTGTTTAGTATATGCTGTAATAAATGCATTTTATAATGCTTGATATTCTTTATATTAGGATGACGCAGTGGGTAGTGCTGTCACCTTACAGCAAGAAGGTCACTGGTTCGAGCCTCGGCTGGGTCAGTTGGCATTTGTGTGAGGAGTTTGCATATTCTTCCAGTGTTCGTGAGGGTTTCCTCCAAGTGCTCCGGTTTCCCCACAAGTATAAAGACATGCGCTATAGCTGAATTTGGTAAGCTTATTTGTCTGTAGTGTATAAATGTGTGGTGAATAAGTGTGTCTGGATGTTTCGTAATACTGGGTTGCAGCTAGAAGGGCATCTGCTGCATAAAACATGCTGGATAAGTTGGTGGTTCATTCCACTGTGGCAACCCCAGATTAATAAAGGGACTAAGCCGAAAAGAAATTGAATGAATAAATGAAATTTATATTAGTCTTTTAATCTGTGATACTTTTTTTTTTTATCAGTGAATATTAATTATTTCACTTTCTATGCATGTTGATTTTCTCTTCATCAGTGATAGAGTGACTGATATTAATGTAATTATTGCTTTGTCATTTACAGTGAATCATCTTCACCACATCCAACAGTTCAAGTACAGGAGGAGGCCACCGACTGGACAACTGTGTTAACAAGACGAGTCACGGCAGTTTTCAGAGTTGATGGGATTGCGATTGGCCGGGCTAATGATGTGGACGAATATACATTTTTGACATAGAAGAACACCCTGATGTTTCTGCAGTGGAATGTTTTGAATGAACGGTGGACAGTGACAAGCCTAGATCTACTCCAGTTACCAGAGTGATCAACCTTGTTTTTTGTTTCTCTACATGCTCTGGGGATAATCACAATCATCAAGTTAATCCAGCACACTGCTATCATTCATGCATAAAGCAAATTTTTAAATAATTTGTGGTCCTAATGACTATCAAAGAACATTTTCCAGATATGAGTGCTTTACATGTCGTGTTTATCAAAAGCATAAACACATATTGTGTTACAACAAATTACAACTCCACTTGAGGATGATGAGGAGTAATCTACTGATGTTGAGGAAGAGGCTACTGATGTATTCGGTTTTCTGCACTGTTGAAGCAATTTATAGAGAAACATTGCCTTCATTCTGAAATTCAGAGAAAATGTTGATGACAAATTATTTATTATGACCGAGTATTCTGACTAAAGACAAACACTTTGGACTTTATAAAGTGCAGTACTTGATGTAGCCTGTGTAATGTGTTTATAAATCTTAAACAGTATTCTTGTGGTCTTTGTATTAAGTGTAGATTATTTAGTTTTTATTCTTATCTAAATTGTTCTTTTTACTGTTTTACATGTCTGCTTTATACTTGCTGTGTAATTTTATTTCTTAACACATTCAGTTGTGAGTTGTAATGAAATATTTCTACATTAATAAATAAAAATGGACATCTGTGAACCAAAATATTTTATTTATTTATTTGTGCATGCAGTCACCAAAGGATCAAAATGCCTGGGTCAGTACCCTGAAAATACTAAATAATAAAAGAAGGTACATTTTTGTACCTTCAGTGTCTAGGGTACAAAATTGTCCCTTAAAGGGTACAAATGTAGAAGGTACAATTTTGTACCTTTAAAATGAGGTACAAATTTGTACCCTTAAGGGTACCACCCCAGTGACGGGCCATTTGTACCCTAAAAGGTACAATTTTGTACCTTTTTTTCTGAGAGTGTATAGAGTCTGTCACTTTACTGGGGCATTAGGACCCACACAGACCGCAGGTTGGGCACCCCCTGGAGGCTTCACTAACACCACTTTCGACAGCAACCTAGCTTTCCCATGTGGTCTCCCATCCGGGTTCTGACCAGCCACAGCCCTGCTGAGCTTCAGTGGGCGACCATGTGAAAGTTGCAGAGAGACAGCTGCAGGCAATACTAATATCTTGAATATTAATGCTAATATATTAAAAAACATCTAGTAAAATATTATGTACTGTCATCATGACAAATATAAAAGAAATGTTTAGAAATGTTTAAAAAAAATCTTCAAGAGGGCTAATAATTCAAACTTTAACTGTGTGTACATCCAATTTAACATCTAATCGAATTTGGTTTGAGTTAGCAAGGAAAATGCTTAGAAATTTGTTGTGGAGATTCACTCTGAATGTATCATTTGAATTAGTGAACCATTAAGTGATGACTTGCTCTGACTGAATCATTTGAATCATTAACCGTAGACTCATTATGACAGGACTTTTGAATCAGTGTAAATCAAATTGCACTTTAAGTCGCCATGAAATGGAAATTATGATTGTCCTTTTTTCCATTATCGTGAGGTACCATTTGAAATTGTCCTGTATTGAAGAAAAAAAATAGGGTGTATACATGGTTTTGTTCTTTGGGAACCGATTGGATTGTTGAAAGACAGGTATTGCTAGCAAAATGAAGGAAGATTGGTGAATTCATAAATTCAGAGAAAATATGAGACCCAACCTAAAGCCCCGCCCTAAAGACATTCCATGTCACCAGGTCCAATTGAAGAAAGTCATGTTCGAGGGGGAGGGAAGGTTATAGTATTTTATTAAAGTGCATGAGAAAAAAAAATAATAAGAAGAAGTCTTTTTGTATTCCGCCGAAGAGCATCATACAATTTTTGGAAGGCACAAAAGTGAACTGTCTATTTTAAAGAGAAGAAAGAAAAGAACAAAAGACAGAAGGTTGTTTTGACAAAAGATGGGAATGAAGTGTCAGATTGGGCAGGTGAGGATGATGGAACATGGCTGTATGTTGTTCTCAGAGGCCTGTCAGATCTGACCCAGTTAATGTGCGATTGTGTTGTCCTGCCGTACACGAGTTTACACTGGCTGAAGTAATGAGCTGAACAGAGAAGACATGTGGATTTGACAGGTTCACTGGACTGTGTGTTTCCCTCTGTTCTGTCATTCAACACCATGACAGTTCAGAGTTTGGATCAGTTTGATCAGATTAAGCTGTCGTTTATTAGACAGTCAAAATGTTTCTAATAGCGGCCTAAAGCACAGGTTAAAAACGTGACTATAAAATGTGCTATTAATTTTTTTAGCCACTGTGACTGGTTAAAGCCAGGATAAGTTAATAGCCTCAGGATAAGTTAAACCAGAGCCTCAATTTCCTGTCGAACCCAATTATTTTATTTATAATGCATTTAAAAACAAATAAAAGAGTGGTTACCATAAGTGATGCCTCATGTTAACAGAAATTGCTCTCATTTTGACAGTTTTTTCCATGGATGGTTCATGGCCATTCATGTGTATTAAAGTTAGCTAAAACTAAAACTAAAAAAAAAAAAATTTATTAAAATGTTATTTTTAATTAAACTATGATAAAATCTACCATGGTTACTAATACTAATAGTATTAAAATTAATAAAGCAACATTGTTTTAAATACAGAAAAGGAGATTTGCTTAAATTTAAACACATGCTCAGCACAATTGAGTACACCTCATTTTGAAAATGAATATTTTTATCCATTTCTCAGTGAATATAGGCATATATAGGAACTATATTTGGTACAGATTTATTAAATCGATAATATATATATTATAAATTTAAACGATTTGTTATTTATTTATTTATTTTTTTTGCTTATTTTGCTTTCTCTTTTTTTATTTTTATTTAAAATTTTTCTATAACATATACATTTGGGTGTACTAGTTTTTGGACTGTTATCGTAAGTTACTTTAAGCTCCATATTTGGCTTTAGTACTGACTGATCAAATGTGTTTGCACAAATATAAAATTGTATATCTTACTATTAAAAATGTAAATTTAAAAGATTTGTGAGGGATGTACTTATATATGCTGAGCACTGTAGTATTATTTTTAATTTTGGCATAAACCACTCTCGGGCCAGACTTAACAGTGGTACTGAATGCAAAGAATAATGGGCAAAATAGAAAATCTGCTAATATGTGTAAAGAAAAACTCTAATGTCTAGTTTGAATATTTTATGACATATATAAATAAAATAGTTTAAATGTGCTTTTAGACACAACGTCGTGTTTATTTATTTTATTTATTTATTTATTATATTTTGTATACACACTTATGATGTCAAACTGTTGAATAAATGCAAAGTAACACTCATAGCACTGCGATATAACTATATATTTACACTCTTATTAGGTACTGCTAGTTAACACAAATTTAGTTAACGCTAATCAGCCAAACACATGGCAGCAAATTAATACATTTCGGCATGTAGACATGGTCAAGACGATCTGTTGTAGTTCAAACTGAGCATCAGAATGAGGAAGAAAGGTTATTTACATGACTTTGAATGTGGCATGGTTGTTGGTGCCAGACAGGCTGGTCTGAGTATTTCAGAAACTGCTGATCTACTAGGATTTTTACGCACAACCATGTCTAGGGTTTACATAGATTGGTCCGAATAAAATAAAATATGTGTTGAGTGGCAGTTCTGTTGGCGCAAATGCCTTGTTGATGCCAGAAGTCAGAGGAGAATGGCCTGACTGGTTCCAGCTGACAGAAAGGTAACAGTAACTCAAATAACCACTCATTACAACTGAGGTCTGCAGAAGAGCATCTCTGAATACACAACCTTGTCAAACCTTGAAGCAGATGGGCTAAAGCAGCAGAAGACCACACCACTCCTGTCAGCTAAGAACAGGAAACTGAGGCTACAATTCGCACAGGCTCAACAAAATTGGGCAATAGAAGATTGGAAAAACATTGCCTGGTCTAATTAGTCTCGATTTCTGCTGCAACATTCAGATAATAGGGTCAGAATTTGATGTAAACAACATGACAGAATGTCCTGCCTTGTATAAATGGTCCAGGCTGCTGCTGGTGGTTTAATGGTGTGGGGGTTATTTTCTTGGCAAACTTTGGGTCTATTAGTATCAATTAAGCATTGTGTCATCACAGCCTACCTGAGTAATGTTGCTGACTATGTACATCCCTTTATGACCACAGTGTAACCACTTCCAGCAGAATAACGCACCATTTCATATAGTGCAAATCATCTTAGACTGGTTTCTTAAATATGACAATGAGTTCACTGTGCACCGACGGCCTCCACAGTCACCAGATCTCAATCCAATAGAGCACCTTTGGGATGTGGTGGAATGGGTGATTCACATTATGGTTGTGCAGCCAACAAATCTGCAGCAACAGCGTGATGCTATCATGGCAGTATGGATCGAAATCTCTGCGGAATATTTCCAGTAACTTGTTAAATCTTTGCCATGAAGGATTAAGGCAGTTCTGAAGTCAAAAGGGGGTCCAACACGGTACTAGTAAAGTGTTCCTTATACAGTGGTAAAGTATATAATATAGTATATGTTAGTTCATTTAATCAGTTAGTTTAATAGTTAATATAATTTAATATTTAGTTTGTGCTTGTCATTTTTATATGGATTCCTCAATGTCTATTGGCTTTTGGATATGGTTACAGGTTAGATTATGGACAGAGAAAATTCATCATTTTTATTGTAATAGTTTTATTATCCCACTAGATTTATGATTTACTGTACAATTCAAGCAACATTCATGTTCTGCATTATTAAAATATACAATATCCAAACACTTTGATAAAATCCTCCCAGCTGGGGACTTTTTTTGTGTGCATTTTGGTGATAAACAGATAAAAGTCACTGCGGTGACATTTTCTTTATGAGACAGTGCTGTCTCTGGAATACGTTTGGGAAATCTGACTCGGCTGATGCCCAAGAAAGAAAGAAAGAAAGAAAAAAAAACAACAAAAAAACATTATAATCTCTCTGTATTTCTCTCTTTCACTGTAACTCTCTTCATCCTTTGAGCAAATGACACGACATCTCTCTTCTGTTGGCGTAATAAGACAGAGCATCTACCTGCCATACTAATTGGCTTTCTCACTTTTGACTAATCACACAAGACATGGTTCAGTCCCGGGACACCTGCCAGAAGGACACAGAGAGTCAGAGGCAACAAAAACTGCTAAACAGAAAAGAAAGACATGCATCTAAATGTGTCCCGCTCTCTTCCGCTATCTTATTAAAAAGTCTATTTTGCTTTCACCTCTTGATGTCTGTACTTCACTGTTGATGTATTGTATTTGTTTGATGCGGAACCAGACAGATTCATAGTACTGATGCTGTAACTGAGTGAGACTCTAAGGAAAAAAAAAGGAAACCTGCTTATTCTGTGTTTCTTTTGTGTTGCACTTTACTATTAAAGCAAACATAAAATACAATAAAATAGTATTTAAAAAATATATATACAGTAAAATACAATGAGATATCAAGGATAATATTGTGGCGCAGTGGCTAGCATGATGGCCTGACAGTAAAAAGGTCGCTGGTTCGAGCCCCAGCTGGATCAGTTGGCATTTCTGGGTTAGTTTGCATGTTACATGGGAGTGTATGGGTGTTTACCAGTTATGGGTTGCAAATGGAAGGGCATCTGCTGCATAAAACATATGCTGGATAAGTTGGAGGTAAATACCGTTGTGCGACCCCTGATTAATAAAGGGACCAAGCCAAAAAAATAAAATCAATAAATTAATTAGTTCTACACTGTTACACCGTTTACCTGTAGTAACATTGAGGCATTATTGTTGGTTTTATCAATACTTATATTAATATCAGTTTAAAGAGTGAAATCAAGGTGGTATCTTTACTTTACAAATTGATGTTTGTGTATATTACTTATTTATTTTGCCATATGTTGTTTTATATAATCAAAAACAACAACAACAACAACTACAATAATAATAATAATAATAATAATAATAATAATGTTGACAAAAGTTATATTACTAATGTTATTAATAATATTATTAATATTAATACTAATAATATTTATTAATATTAATATTAATAATATTATTAATATTAATACTAATTATAATTATTATTATTAATTTTCGTTTATTCATTAATTTTCTTGCGAATCCGGGGTCGCCACAGCGGAATGAACCGGCAACTTATCCAGCACGTTTTTACGCAGGGGATGCCCTTCCAGCCGCAACCCATCTCTGGGAAACACACACACACACACACACACACACACACACAATTTTGCCTACCCAATTCACATGTACCGCATGTCTTTGGACTGTAGGGGAAACCGGAACACCCGGAGGAAACCCACGCAAATGCAGGGAGAACATGCAAACTCCACACAAAAACGCCAACTGAGCCGAGGTTCGAACCAGCGACCTTCTTGCTGTGAGGCAACAGCACTACCTACTGCGCCACTGCCTCGCAATAATAATAATAATAATAATAATAATAATAATAATAATAATAATAATAATAATAATAATAATAATAATTTAAAAATAATAATAATAAGAGTAATAATGATGATGATGCCAGCAGAATTAATAATAATAATAATAATAATAATGCTAATAATGATAATACTGTGTCGTTCCTTTCTTTGCTCACTCGTTCGTTCATTCGTTCCTTTGCCCGCTCACCCGCTCGCTCATTGGTTCTTTCTTCTTTCTTCACTCGTTTGTTCGGCTCTTTTCTTCATTTTTTCATTTGTTCCTTACTTTCTTTGCTCGTTCCTTTCTTTGCTTGTTTCTTACTTCCTTCGCTCGTTACCTACTTCCTTTGCTTGTTCATCCCCACTCGTTTCTTCATTCCTTCCTTCCTTCACTCATTCCTTTACTCGTTCCTTCCATCCTTCCTTGGATTGTTCCTTCCTTCTTTCTTTTAGTCGTTCTTTTCTTCGATCATTCCTTCCTTTGCTAGTTTTTTCCTTCGCTTGTTTTTTTCCGTCGCTTGTTCTTTCCTTCGCTCGTTCTTTCCTTTGCTAATTCCTTCCTTCGCTTGCTTGTTACTTCCTTCACTCATTTTATCCTTTGCTCATTCCTTCCTTCTCTCGTTCTCTCATTTGCTAGTTCTTTCCTTCACTTGTTCCTTCTTTCTCTCGTTCTTTCATTTGCTAGTTCTTTCCTTCACTTGTTCTCTCCTTCGCTCGTTCTTTTCTTTGCTTGTTCTTTAATTTGCTTGTTCTTTCCTTTGCTCGTTCTGCTTATTTCTTCCTACGCTCGCTTGTTCCTTCCTTCACTCATTTTATTCTTTGCTCATTCCTTGCTCCACATGCTCGTTCCTTCCTTCAATCGTTCCTTCCTTCGCTTGTTTCTTTATTCACCTTTTTCTTCCTTCCTTCCTTACTTTATTTAATCCTTCCTCCATTTATTCATTCATTCATTCATCCATTTTTAGTTTGTTTGTTTTTGTAACCCTCTTGCAGTTCGTTTCAGTTTTCTCCACAGCATCGGAGTCAATATATTTATTTATTTATTTTATACTCTTCTCTATTATTAATAGATTGCCGGATATGTTTGCCTCAGAGCTCTTTCTTATTTGCCAGCTGTGACAGGCACACAAGACTGGAGTAATCTGCAGTTTTATAAAGTGCTGATAGCACACATTACCCGTGCCGTCCCGTAGGCCCCTGAGGAGCGCAGTGTTTTGCCCTGTAAGCGTGGGTTTACCCCTGTTCACCCGCACACACACCGTCCTGATCGCACCAATGGCACATGCAGAGCTGCGGGGAACGAATGACCCACCTGGTCATGAAACTGTGTGATGTATTTAGTCTTGCTGGCATGAGCAAAAGACACTGAGACGGGAATCTTGGCTCCTGTGTGAGTTTCATCATGCAGTGGTGTGAGTTTTTTGTTGTTGTGCTCTTCAGTCTCTGGGGAGCTGGAGCCGACAGGGGGGACAGAGAAGGACATTTGTGAATGAGTTATTGGGGATTGCATGTTGCAGCAACATCCTTGAAAGTGCATCTAGAGGAAGGCAACCTCAATCTTTTTGTGTGCAGGGAGAGAATATATTTAGGTTTTCCTCGTACATGCCTTAATGTATGTGGTAAGATAGCTAGATTTTTTTTTTTATATTAAACAGTTCAGTGAACATGAGCATGTAATTTAAACTATTCAAACAGTGATAACAAATTGTGAATGTTTAAATAAAGGTCTTACTTTAAAACTAATTGTTGAATTGTTGGAAAGAATTAACAATAAACTAAGAATTTCAGCTTAGTAAATTACCACGTTTCTACTAGTTAATAGTTAGTAAGGTGCTAATTGGGTTTGGGTATTGGGTAAGATTAGGAATAAGTTAAACTGATTTTTAGACAAAAGGATGGGAAGTTATTGTTTCGTAAAGAATGAAGGTTTACATGAGGATAATACTACAGTATTAAGCATCCTGGAGAATGATGTCAGTCAATGTTGTAGTAAAATTAAATTCAATTAATATAAATTAAATGAACATGACATTTAAACTGGTTCAAATGGTGAAATCAATTTGTGAACTTTTAAATAATGCTGATTTAATTGCTGTTTTGTTGTGTCCCATTTTATTTTATTTTAATACAAATATAAAACTAAGACTTTCAGCATAATCAGCATAATAAACTGCTAATCCGCTACTTGTTAATAGTTAATAGATGGGTTTAAGTATTTGGTGGGTGTAGAATAGGATACTTCTTTACAAGTACTTGAAACAGTAAACAGTCAATATCTTTTTTTTTTTAATAGGCAAGTTAAGCCAGTGTGTTAAACTAAACTATTTAATTTTAAATTTATTTAATTTTATTTAATTTTTATTTTATTTAATTTTAATTTACAGAACAATTTACTCTGTTAGCAAACCATAAATTTCAGCTCAATAAACTACCACGTTTCTACTTGTAATTAGTTAGTAAGGTATTAGTTGAGTTTGAGTATTGAGTAAGATTAGGGATGTAGAATAAGTTAATAAGATTCTTCTTTACAAGTACTGATAAACAGCCAATATTTTAATAATAAGCAAGTGATAAAATATATAAACGTCTATATATAATATCCTGCAAGCAAAAAACAATTGTAATATATATATATATATATATATATATATATATATATATATATATATATATATATATATATATATATATATATATATATATGTATATATGTATATATGTATATATATATATATATATATATTGGGCTACTTTATGATATATCACAAACTTAGTGAAAATAGAGATCTGTAAAGTTTTAAATTTGAAACTGTGGCCTATTCTCTTTTATTAGGCAAATAACAAACTGGTCAGCATTTTCATCCTTCCTCAGTCCCAAAATTTGGACATTTGAATAATAAAAAAAAGATGCATAATAATGTAGAGTGGCACAATTTTTCTAGTTTCTTTTGTAAAAAAAAAAAAAAAAAAAAAAAAAGTTTTTGAAACTTGGTTCGCTTTTGGTGCTTCACAACTTAATATTGGTAGTTTTTTTCTTTTAAGATTTTGAATAAAAGTTACTTATAAAATATTTTCACAACAATGCAGTGAAAATTGACCTTACTTGCATCAGATTTGCTTGTCTAAAAGCCTTTTTTTGATGGGTTATTTTGATATCTTATGATGGTATAACAGTCATAATAAGACAAATAAGCTCATGTATGGGACAAATACTGGACCTGTCAGTTATTTTCTGGACCTGTTAATTTTTCTCTTTCTAAAATAAAAAAAAAAAATATATATATATATTTTTTTCCCCTAATGTTACTTTGGGTGTACACATTTTTTGGACCAATATTTTTAGTTATTTTGTTTGATTTGTTCCAGATTTGGCTTCATTATTGATAAAGTACTGGTTAACAGCCAATATTTTATTAACAAGCAAGTGATAAGGTCACTGTTAAAAAACTAAACTGTTTATATGTTACTATCAATGATATTAATGATTTATTTAATTATTATTATTATTTGTTTGCTTGTTTATTTGTTTTGTTCGTTTATTTAATTTGATTTATTTAATGTTATTATATTTAATTTAATTTAATTTAATTTAAATTAATTTAAATAAATTTTATTTTATTTTATTTTATTTTATTTTATTTTATTTTATTTTATTTTATTTTATTTTATTTTATTTTATTTTATTTTATTTTATTTTATTTTATTTTATTATTTTATTTTATTTTATTTTAATATGCTACTGATATCTTAGAAATGGGTTGCGGCTGGAAGGGCATCCGCTGCGTAAAAAACTTGCTGAATAAGTTGGCAGTTCATTCTGCTGTGGCAACCCCGGATTAATAAAGGGACTAAGCCGAAAAGAAAATGAATGATAGAATGCTACTGATATCATTCTCCCTAATATTTAATGTTTGTTTTCCCATGTAAACCTTAATTCTAAGCAATCACTTTCCATCACATTGTCTAAAAATCTTTTAAAATGCTGCCAAATTACCTACATTTAAAAAATAAAAATAAATAAATTACTTATCTATTTTTAATTAAATATTTTTAATAATAAGTATTTTTAAAATGTGAACACGTTTTTGGATTTAACTTAAATAACAACAGAAGTGTTACTTTACTTCTTTTAACAAAAGATATTCACCTTATTCTCTGCAGACGAGTGGGCACAGCCATTTGAATCATTTTGGCTCAAAACTTCCGGTCTCATTCACTTTCATTCAATTTTAGATATTAAAAACACCCTGTTCTGCTACGTGATGCTGCAAACTGATCTGTTCTTATTATGTTACTCTATTAGTCATGCAATCACTTGTTTATAGAGCAAGTAGTTTGAGCGTTTTCTGCCGTTCATTATTTCTAGTCGTTTCTCCCATAGGCGACTGAATCTGAAGTTCTAAAACAATTGCAAAAATGAGTACACATCTGCAATGAAGAATAAGGTCAATAGTGTTTAAAAGCATGGAAAGATAACCTCACTTTCTATCTCCAGTTCTACCTTCTAGTTAGATATATCTGGAATTCATCCATTTGGCCTCAAAATGGTGTCTCGATTTTGTTTTCCGGATCCCAGCAGAAATGGTCTTTCACATCACATGCAGCAGCAGAAGTGTAGAATCTGAGCTGATTGCGTAGTTGCTAAATAATGATAAATGCCACACTAAACCTGTCGCCAAGCAAGCTTCACTCTCTCATTAGGACAAATGAATGAAACATTGTGTCACGGTATCAAATTAAGCTGTTTGGCTGATCAGTGAAATGGTAGAGGAGTTTAAAGCCTGTAGACGTCTGCTAATAACAATCTTGCTTTTTTAATCAGACACGTAAACAGCCAATTACACAGAAAAGCATCTGCTGGCTTACACCTTTTGTGTGTGTGTGTGTGTGTGTGTGTGTGTGTGTGTGTGTGTGTGTGTGTGTGTGTGTGTGTGTGTGTGTGTGTGTGTGTGTGTTTGGGATCCAATACTGAGCAATCTTTTAAAATCAATGCACAATTATGTTGTGTCAAATGGGATTCTTATTGTGGTTTGAGTGTGAGGCCAGATGACAAAACATGTACAGTTATTGCATTTTAGATGGCTCTGGATAGTTGAAATTAGACAATAGACAACGGTTGGAGTTTTTGGGAGGTCCCGTGGGGGTATCCCCAAAGACTATAAAATACTCAAGACATGTCACTCGTATCTTTTTGAATGGGGAAAAGTGTAACAGTCAATATGGCTATATGGCAAATAAAGCCCGCCTTCTAGTACAAGAGCCAGTTATCGATTGCTATAGACCAGGGGTGTCCAAACTCGGCCCTGGATGGCCGGTGTCCTGCATATTTTAGTTCCAACCCCAATTAAACACACCTGAACCATCAAGCCCTTGTATACTAGAAACTTCCAGGCGTGTGTGTTGGAGGAAGTTGGAGCTAAACTATGCAGGACACCGGCCCTCCAGGACTGAGTTTGGACACCCCAGCTATGGACTGACAATACTCTGGGCATGGAGCTCAGACCAGACTTGAGTTTCTGCAGATTTGTGATATGATTTGTGTGTTTAGAAATGAAACTAAAGCGACAGTTGTTGTTTGATTTTATTGGTAATTCCTTATATGTAATGTAATCGTAAGCTTGGCAAGCAGTTTTGGAGAATTTGATGTTTCTTTATTCAGACAGGATGCCTAAGCGTACTGCCCGAGAGGTGTTTCAAAGATGGACGCCGAGTGAAATTACTTTCCTTAAAGGGACTCTGGAATTCCACAAAGCAGGTTATGTTAATTTCCTGGATAAGTTTAAGGATACATTTTAAAAATAACATTTGCTTCGTGTTCAAGATACTGATTTAAAATAAGTTTAAACAATACATTGCTTAAGATTATGTCAAGGACAGACTGTATGATTTTAGCCCTGATTTATTTATTTTTATATGTATTATGTCACTTTGTAAAAGTTTATTATTACCATATGTTGAGTCTGCCCTTGCTTTATGATAGAGTGCTTGGACCCGGAAGCCACTTTGTGTGACGTCACACTTAACAGGCGGATGTAAGTTCCTATAGCAATTTGGAGCAGGTTATGTTTCAGGGTTAGTTTACATATGAGTAAAAAAAATGCTGGGTTGTTGGATCCAAACATTAGATCAACTACAGTTTGGTTAAAAAGGGTCATTTAAATGTAATTAAAATATATTAAAAAAAAAAAAACAAATAGCTCAATGTTGGATATAAGTTGTTCATAATGCACTTCTCAATGAAACACAATTAGAAAAAAATGTTGAACAACAAACCATTAACATACAGTACATAAACATAAATAATCCTGCAAGCATTAAAAATAATTGTCAGTTCAATCTATAATTAGCAGCTAAAGCATAATTCTAAATGCTTTATTTAAAAATAAATAAACAAATATTTATTAATTTATGTATTTGTTTAAAATATTTATTATTTATTTATTTATTTATTTAAAAATAAATAAATATCTATTATTTATATATACATATTTATTTAGTTAGTTAGTTAGTTAGTTAGTTAGTTAGTTAGTTAGTTAGTTAGTTAGTTAGTTAGTTAGTTAGTTATCAATAAAATATAATGCACAGCTACCAGTAGGGGCCAATAAGCTTTAAGTAAAAAAATAAAAATAAATAAATAATAATAAAAATAAATTTATGAACAAGAATTGTCATAGCTTTCACATACTGCTACTCTCAGATGATTGCATTGTATTAAATCGCTTGACATAAAAGTGCTAAATGAGTATATGCTTGCAAAATTGTATCTTGCCATATATATCTATTTTTTAACAATATTTCACATATTTTTGTTTTTCTTCATTTTTTTTTTCTGTGTTTAAAAATGTTATTTAATAATTCAAATTTTGGTGTACAAGCTTTAGGACCAGTTTTTTTTGTTAGATTAGTTCCAGATTTGGCATCAATACAGACTAATCTAATATATGTGCATACATATAACATGTGTGGGTGACACGGTAGCTCACGGTGCCAATTGGCATTTCTGTGTGGAGTTTGCATGATCTCCTCATGTTGGCGTGGGTTTCCTCCGGGTGCTCTGGTTTCCACCACAAGTCCAAAGACATGCAGAACAGGTGAATTGAATAAACTAAATTGGCCATATTGTATGAGTGTGATTGCAAGTGTATGGATGTTTCCCAATACTGGGTTGTAGCTAGAAGGGCATCCACTGTGTAAAACATATGCTGGAAAAGTTGGTGGTTCAGCTGAAGAAAAATGAATGAATGAATGAATAATGTGTGTTCCACAATCTGAATTATTGTTATGGCTTTTCATATTGTTTTTTCTCTTCAAAGCAGCTTTGACACACACATTCTGGTGATATTAACTGTACAGTACATTAAACAGATGATGAGAAAACAAGTTATTTGCAATTGCTAATGTTATTGCTAAAATCTTTTGATATGTTAATGGATGCATGTTTCACAATAACACAGCTTGAAGTTCGTTTTTCCATCTTTCCGCACTTCTGACCTGCAATCCGTTGAGAAAATTAATTCATCCACGCATAATATGTTGAAATACAGTCTGCGGTTGTGCTTTTATCAGCATTTTAATCAGCTCATGATGGGGTTGTGTCAACTTTTCATCATAACAGAGTAGAATAGGTGGGCTGTGAACTCACTTTGAGGAGTCTAGAAACTTTGTGTGTGTTGGTTCTTCACCTGAGATTAAGTTATCATTAATGCAGGACGCCCACTTCTGAAAAACACAATAAGAGCTTTACTGAATATTATGATTGAGTCTTTTAGGACTGTAGAACTTTTTTGAAGGTTTCTGGCTTAATGGAGCAGTTCACAACTCCGGTCTTTTATTCATAAGATCTGTTCAAAACAGATTTAGGAGAGATAAAGTTCAGTTTTGTTATGTGTTTCTCTGTGGCACAGTTATTGTATAGCATAAAATGTTAATTTTTATTGTCTATCAGTCTGTTTTAATTGAGTTTATTTAATTTAATTTAATTTTATTTTATTTTGTTGATTTACTTTAATTAAATTTAATTGTATTTCATTTTATTTTTTTTAATTGTTATTGTACTTTATTTTATTTAGCTTTATTTCTATTTATTTTATTTTATTTTATTTTGCTCTACTTTTAATTTAATTTAGTTCAAGTTTATTGTATTTAATCTAATTAAATAAAATTTGTATTTTATTTTATTTTGCTTAATTTTTATTTTGATTTAATTTAATTTAATGGAATTTGGTTTAATTTAATACATTTTATTTAATTTTAATTTGTTTTTATATTATTTTGCTCAATTATTATTATTAATATTGTTATGTTATTTTATTTTGCTCTGTTTTTTATTTAATTTAATTTTAATTCTATTCTATTTTTATGTAATATAATTTAATATTTTTATTTTATTTTTTATTTTTTCCATAAAGTAATTCATCAATTTTAAGGTCAACCTATCAAACACATGTATTGTCATTTTCAACTATTAAATGTAATACAATTTTATAATATAATTGTTTTGGTAATCAATTTTGTAATATTAAACATTACAATTCTATTTTACATTTTCAATTCCGTCCGTCTGTTCGTGTACACTATTTCTGTAACTATCCACAGGTACATCTAAATGACAATCCAAAGCCCTGGTAAGGCATCAGTCATGGACCATGCATGAAATACTGCTATATTTATGTTATGCAGTGCTGGGGAATATGCTAGTACAGTATATTAGAACATATTTTAGTTAAAGCCACATTTTTGCACCACTTCAAGAGGAGAATGTCAAAATTTGCCAAGGCTTTTACTGAATGCCATCAGAGTGATGTTTGGGAGGTTGACAGAAAGAATAAAAAAGCTTGGTTTCCCATATGAGTCCGCCCTGTTTTGTTAAATGTGGCGTTTTCTGGGAAAATGTCCTCAGCAGAGACATGAGATCATTAGAGACTGTGAATAAGTGATGTGTGTTCCTGCCTCTGGTCATCTACCATCAGTCAAGCAGACTCTCAATCCCGTCTGCTCTCTTTCTCTGTCTCTCTGTCTGACGCTGTTTGATTAGTGCCACAAAATTTATTACATTATAAATTACAATACATACATGTATGGTGGCTCAGTGGTGAGCATTGTTGCGTCACAGCAAGAAAGTCGATGGTTCGGGTCCCAGCTCTGCTAGTTGGCATTTCTGTCTGGAGTTTGCATGTTCTCTCCATATTGGCGTGGGTTTCCTCTGGGTGTTCTGGTTTCCCACACAGTCTAAAGACATGCCGCATAGGTGAATTGGATGGGCTAAATTGGCCATAGTGTGTGTGTGAATTTGAGAGTGTATGGGTTTTTCCCAGGACTGGGTTGCAGCTGAAAGGATATCTGCTGCATAAATAACAAATACCGGAATAGGTTTATTTTGCTTTGGTGACCCTTGATAAATAAGGGGCTAAGCTGAAGGAAAATGAATTAATGAATGTATGATGAACTTTGATCAAATAAAGAATTAAAATTGTTCATGTTATAAATGAGTATATTTATTCATTTTAATATTTTTGGTTTGATTTATTTATTTGATTTCTTTAGACAACTTAATTTTACATTAACATTTATTTAAATAATGAACACATTATTTTATAATATTCTGTTATCCTATATTAAATTTAAAAGGTTATTTTCAACTTTATATAGAACTTTCTTCAAGTCAGGTCTTTTCCCTATAGATTTTTCATCCACTAATAGAAAGAAAATCACATGTACTTCTCTTTTCCACCAACCCTTTAAACAAATGTTCCCTGCATTACACTCGGATTCTCTTTTCTACCTAAATAAATAGGCATTTTTGCATCACCAAAACATTTTGTTCAACCATTTTTTTCTCTCTTTGTTTTAGACATTTTTAAACCATAATAAATACAGACATGCTAAAATTGTCATTAAAACCATAAGAGAGAGAGAGAACAGAGACCCAAAAAAAAGAGGAGACTAATCAAAACATCAGTGATGCACTTGCAAATCCATGCACGCACATAATCTGGATGATTATAAATAAATCATTGTAAATTTGCTGATTATTATTATTATTATTATTATTATTATTATTATTATTTATTTATTTATTTATTTATTTATTTATTTATTTATTTATTTATTTATTTATTTATTTTTACTGTTTTATCCATAAATGTTGATTGTTAAATGAACTGTTTATTCTATTTTTTTATTTTAAATAAATAAATAAATAATAATTAAATTTAATTATTCATATATTTATTTTAATGCTTTTTTGTTAATTTATTTATTGATTGATTGATTTATTTTTACTACTACTACTACTACTACTACTTATTAGCTTTTGATTGATTGGTCACGTTTCTTTATTTATACAGTGCAAACATATGCAAATATATATATTTTTTAAATGATTCAATAGTTTTTGTTTGTTACTTGGAAATTGTAACAAACAAAAGCTGGGGGGGACTTCATGTAGTCATGCAGTTATTATTATTATTATTCATACATCTACTGTACGTAAAGGAAAATATTTATTTTTTGTCATTCAGCTGGCAAGTGATGGCACATTGTAGGATGTCTAATAGTTCACTTTATCCTCTTGTTTTTTTTTTTTTTTTTTTTTTCTGCAGTCAAACCTGATGCTTTTCTTTAGCTCTCAAATTATTAATGGAACTTCCATGACAATCAAATACCACAGTATGCAATTGTTTCTCCAGAAACTCTCCTAAAGCATAAAGTTTATAAATGACAGAGAAAGCATTTTCAAAAACATTTGCACCATTTTATCAAAATGTACTCAGTTTCTTTTTAATATTTATATTATATATACACACAAATACTTTGCAGCATGTTGTCATCATATAAAATGTTAAGAATTTTTTCATGAACTGTAATTTTGAATCATAATTTTTGAATGACTATTTAACAGTGGAGACTGGAGTAATGATGCTGAATGTTCTGAAGGTCCCATCACAAGAATACATAGATTTTAAGGGCCCTATTGTACACCTGGCACAAAAAGGCGCAAGACATATTTGATTTGTTGCTATTTTTCAGACCAGCGCAACAGTTGTGTTCACACTTTCTACCACATTGTTTAAACAGCAAATCCCTTTGTGGACTCAAGTGTGTACAACACTGTTTCCTTATCCACGAAAGTAAAGGAGTAAAGAGTAAAAGTACAGTAAAGAAAAAGTAAAGAGGCCAAATGGAGGAGGCTCATTCTTTATCCTCGCACTCCAGATGATCTGTTTAGATGTTTTCTCGCTAGTGAAGTGTTCTGTTTTTCCACTTACAAAGTCCGCCATGTAAATAGCAAATGCACCACGACGTGATGCGTGACACAACAGACTCTTAAAGGGAATGGGAGATGAGACTCTGATTTGTTTAATGCACGTTATTCTCAAAACACATCCATAACTCATTAATAGAATAAGCCCAACCCTGTTAGACCATGTGCAGACCTTATTTTTCCATCCTTAAAATAGCAAAAGTAGATTCGGATCCATGCTTAATGCTTTTACGCCATGCTCTTTAGAGTTTGCGCAGATCATTAAAATAGAGCCCTCAATCTGTTTAAATAAATCTTCAATATTCTGTCAGGGCAGAAAGTCCCAGAAAAATCCCATCAACCCTAACTTCTTTTTTTTTATTCACAGCAATACAATCCACATTAATTTAAACTAAACTATATATGCAGCATTCCCAACTCCGAACATTACTGTTTAATATTCCAACAAGTACCATTTTGGGCAAAAAAGCATCATCCTCTCATTAAGAGTCTCATTATCCGCAAACTCTTTTTTTGTTGTTGTTTGGGCTGTTGTTGTTCCCTGTACGCTCAGATTTCGCCTCTCATTATCCTTGGGCAAATACAGTTTACAGAAATGAAAACAATCAACATGAAGTTATGTGACTTGGGAAGGGTGAAGGCAAAGATTATGCGAGACGATGCCTGATGAAAATAATAAGTTCATTTAACTAGGCATATTGGAAGCGTTTTCTTGTGTCGTGAAAGATCCGCTGGCAAAGTAAAGTAAATGGATGGGTGTCTCTGTCGCCTCCAAATCGGGCATTAGCAATCTGGATAATTATCCTGTGGTGTAAATAGCAGGGCTGGATGTGTGTTGAGGGTCTGCTTGTCCATATATTTTGCTGGATATCCAAGTCCAAGTTGATTTTTTTAAAGGCTTTTGGAAGAGTTGCAGTCATTAGTGATGCATGGAGTTATTTACTCTGTGGAATAAATATGGGGTCATTGTGAGGTTATAACTGACACATGGTGCTTGGAAGTCGGATATGATAATTATCTCATTTACAAAAAAATTAAAATCATAATTAGCATATATTAATCTGACTGCTTTTGCTTTATCAAATAATAAAGGGATATTTCTTATAAAAATGAACATTTGCTGTTAATTTATTCAGGCAAAGATGAGTTTTAGGCGAAGCAGTAGGTAGGGCTGTCGCCTCACAGCAAGAAGGTCGCTGGGTCCCTAGTTCGAGGCTCGGCTCAGTTGCTGTTTCTGTGTGGAGTTTGCATGTTCTCCCTGTGTTCGCGTGGGTTTCCTCCGGGTGCTCCGGTTTCCTCCACAGTCCAAAGACATGCGGTTCAGGTGAATCGGGTAGCTAAATTGTCCGTAGTGTATGAGTGTGTGTGTGAATGTGTGTGTGGATGTTTCCCAGAGATGGGTTGCGGCTGAAAGGCCATCCGCTGCATAAAAACTTGCTGGATAAGTTGGCGGTTCATTCTGCTGTGGCGATCACGGAATAATAAAGGGACCTACAAGAAAATGAATGAATGAAGATGAGTTTTAGCTCAAATTGTGGTTCTTGGTGATTGATTTAAAGTTAGTGAAGTAATACAAGCGCTAAACAATACATGTAACTTTGTTTAATTTATCTTTAGTGGTATAAAAGAGAAATATGAGCATACTCATTGTCCCCAAAATATAGAAATACATGACATGTAATGTACTGGTGGATGTTTACTTATCCACATTTTTGGGAATTCATCAGAAACTAACTGCAATTTAGCAATGCTTCATATTACAGTTACAGTCCTTGTCATAGTTTTAAATGATAAAAAATAATGAGATTATCAAAACAAATAACATTAAAAATTAATATAACGTCTAACTAACTAACTAATACTCTACCTGACAAAAGTCTTGTCACCTAACCAAGTTTTAGGAACAACAAATAATAACTTGACTTCTAGTTGTTCATTTGACATCACAAGTGGCTTATATGAAAGACAAAGGCCTTTTGTAAAATATAAAATATGATCATACCTTTTATATTTATTATTTAATTAGAACAGTAAGGTCTGACTTTGCTTAGATTAAAGTTGTGTCACTTAACAGAAATAATGCACGGTATGGAACATCATCTCTTGAAAAAGGAATTATTGATGTGTATGACTCCATGAGCTTGGAAGACCGCATCCATACATCCCTGCAATGACTCAAATAACTTAATAATAAAGTCATCTGGAATGGCAAAGAAAGCATTCCCATATGACTCCCAGAGTTCATCAAGATTCTTTGAATTCATCTTCAATGCCTCCTCCTTCATCTTAGCCGAGACATGCTTAATAGTGTTCATGTCCCATGACTGGGCTTGCCAATCCTGGAGCACCTTGACCTTTTTTGCTTTCAGGAACTTTGATGTAGAGGCTGAAGTATGCATAAGGAGCGCTATCCTGCAATCCTTCACCAAACTTGACTGTTTTCTGTGAGAATCTTGGGTCCATGAGGGTTCCAGTAGGTCTTCTGCAGTATTTGTGATGATCAGAGATGCAGTTTAACAGATGATTCATCGGGAAAATCTACCTTCTGCCTCTTTTTCAAATGATCAATTAGAAGTCAAGTTTTATATTATTTGTTGCTCTTACAACTGGGATCGACGACATACCCTTTGTAGAGTGTAACTGACTAACTAACTATATATAATTTATACCAAAATAAACACAAATAGAATTAAAACATGGAAGTATATGAAGTATGCCTAAACTCAAAAATTTAAAAGTGACAAAAACTATTGATTTTATGAATGATCAAGAGCTACATTTCTTTAACTAAAAATCTTATCTCATGCTATACTGAAGAAAACGTCACCTGCATTTGAAATGGCATAGGTATTAAAAATAAAGTAGCTTTTACCTTGAAGGACCTGTATTAAGAAAGTAATATGTGACATAAAGTTTCAAGGTTTGAGTTGAATTGGTGTGCATCTCTTTCAGAAAGTGTTTACTTCACCCTGGCTTGAGAACACAGTTTATGGGCTGGATTTAACCATTATTTCACAAGCATTTTAGCATGAAATTAGATCTCTCTGAAGCTGAAGGCAAACAAATTTTATTGAATTTCACTTGATCTCTTTGCTTCAAGGCCTTGTAGCTCACAATCTCAGATGTAATGTGAATTTAATTGATATCACAGGGCACGCACAGTGTACCGGTGTAATATGAAATCCAGGCATTAATAATGGCGTTGACAACAGGTTTCTAAATAAAGCGTCTAATATTTTATTTTTCTCCATCCAGAAATGTGAGAATGTATGAGTCACTGACATAAATCTTTAGTAGACAGCAAACACTTTTCATGCTGGAGTTAGGAGACTGCTTAATAATTATTTAATTTTATTTAATTTAATTTTATCTAATTTTATTTTGTTTTGTTTTTGTTTATTCTGTTTAATTTCATTTTGTTTTGTCTTTTTATTGAATTTCATTTAATTTTATTTTAAATCAATTTAAATAATACTTCATATGATATTCAGTCATTATAATACTATTAATAATAATTTATATCATTACTTATACACTTTAACATGAGAATATGGTATGTCCTTATTTACATAGTGGACAAATACTTGTTTTTTGACTGTTTATTGAGGGACATACTGATTGATCACTTATTAAAATATTTATAACAATCAAAGGGTATATGATAAATGTTTATTTATTATTTATTTTAATTATATATATATATATATATATATATATATATATATATATATATATATATATATATATATATATATATATATATATATATATATTATTATTTTTTTATTATTATTGTTTATTTATTGCCCATACATTTCAATATTTACAGTGAACACGGGAAACAAATGTTTTTTTTATTTATTTTTTTTATTTTTTTTAAAATATATTATATATTTTTTATTTAATTTTGCTTTGTTTTATTTTATTCGGATTTAAATGACATTTGAAATATGAAATATTCAATAAAAATAAATAATGCATCGATTTTTAAAGCCGAATCATACTTTTACATTATTTATTTTAACACATGCTCACATATGTAGCGTTGCTCACAGTGAATTTGTTTATTGTTTGTTGTTTGTTGATTGATTGGTCATGCATTTCAAGATTTATAATTAACATAAAATAGCTAACTATTTAAAAAAAATTATGATTTATAATAGATTTTATTTTATATTTAAAATAAATGTCATTTTATTTTATTTTAAATAATACCTAATCAGGTATTGAATCAAAATACGTAATGTGTGAACTTATTAAGCCACATCATACTGTTAATTTATTTATTTTAAAAACACACTCACATTTTAGCAGTCACAGTAAATATTGTAATGTTTATTGTTTGTTGGTTGATTGATCTTAAATTTCATTATTTATACTGAACATAAAATAGCGAACAAACTATTTATTTGTTTTTGTTTGTTTTAATTAATTAGAATTTTACAACATACTAAAGTTAGAGGGGGAAAGTCAAGTTGTTATTAATGCACTTTTTGTATTATTTGGACATGTTTACATGCAAGTAGAGGAAAAACACTCAAATATATATATATTTGTTTGTTATTCATCTGACAAGTGAGGGTACATTGTTGGACGTCTAATAGTTCACTTTATCCTGCTCTGGTTGTTTTTGAGGTGCATTATTCCTGCGGTCAGACCTGAAGCTTTTCTTCAGCTTTCAATTTATTAATGAAACTTATATATAATGACAATCAAAGACCACGTTATATAATTGTGTCTCCAGGAACTCTCTTAAAGCCTAAATCCAAGCTGTATGCATGTAATAGCAAAAGTAACCCTGGTTTGTACCTTCTAAATCTGTCAGTATCTGTCATGTCATTTTATTGAATCTACTGTACCACCCTCTTCATTTGTGTTTACTCCTGAGCTACTGAAGTTATATAAGAGGACGCTCTTGAGGTTATGAAGTGGTTCACTAATAATGTTGCAGTGAGTGTTATGTTTTGAGCCAAATAGAAATACAGACTTAAACAGTTAGGTTTCACTTAATACTGTACTTTTTGTGGATCATTATGTATGTAAAAAGTAAAAAAAAAATACACTTAAGTTTAGTCATGTTTACGTCTAATTATCCGTATAGATACAATACTTAGAGTTTAGGGGCCATAAATGAGAAGCCCCTACCTCCTTTTGTGGATTTTGTTATTCTGGGTACTACCAGAAGCCCTGAGTTTTGAGATCTTAAAGAGCAGGTGGGATTGTAGCGAGACAGAAGCTCAGTTAGATATACAGGAGCTTGATTATTTAAAGCTTTATAGGTAAGAAGCAATATTTTATATATTAATATTAAAATATTATATATATATATATATATATATATATATATATATATATATATATATATATATATATATATATATATATATATATATATATATATATTAATAATAAAATATTTATAATATTTTATAATTAATACGGAACTAAAATTGGGGTGATATGGTAATTTTTTCTAGACCTGGTAAGAACTCTGGCAGCTGCATTTTGTACTAGCTTAAGTAGCTTATTAGTAGAGGATGCTGGGCAACCAGCGAACAGAGCATTACAGTAATCCAGTCTAAAAGTCATAAAAACACAAACTAGCTTTTCTGCATCTAAGATAGATAGGATGTTTTGTAACTTAACATATTTCTCAGATGAAAAAAGGCAGTTTTAGTGACGTTGCTGTCTAATATAACACCCAGATCTTTTACAGTAGAGCTAATACTAACTTTGCATCCCTCTAACTTCAGCGTGATTTTGTCCCAATAAGTAATACTTCTGTCTGAATTTAAGAGAAGAAAATTGTTGGTCATTCAGTCTTTAACATATTCAGGTTTTGTTAGATTAAACATTTCAGCATCATCTGCGACAGTGAAAGCAGATTCTGTGTCTTCTAATGTTGTGTCCCAGGGGTAGCCTGTATATTGTAAACAGCAAAGGGCCTAAAACTGATCCTTGAGGCACCCCATCCTTTATTGGCCTGACTTGTGAAAGCTGTCCATTTATATTCATAAACTGGTAAGTATGATTTAAACCATGATTTTAACCATTTTAACGCTTGTCCCTGGACACCTGTAAACAGTAAGGGATCTATGAGGATAACATCAGTAGTGTCAAATGCAGCACTGAGATCAAGTAAAACAAGTAACGAGATGCAGCCTCTGTCAGCAGCTAAAAGTAAATCATTGTTTATTTTCACTAATGTGTTTTTCTGTACTGTGATGAGGCTTGTAACTTTAATTGTTTTCACAAAATTAAGTGGATTAACTCAAGAATTGTGTTGATCTAGCACATTTTAAATAAATAGTTTGAACAAGGAGCAAAAACGTTTTTGATTGCATGCAAAAAAAGCATGTTGGCTGTTTTTTTTTTTTTTTTTTTTTGCAGATATGAAAACGAAAATTGTTTTAAAGTCACTTAAACATAATTTTTTAAGGCAAGGAAATAACTGTCATGTAAACATATTTTGAGACAATCAAACTAATCAATCGGCAGGTTAGAGCTTCCCCTCCTTATTCACTAAATGTGTGATAATTAGCAGATATACACACACTTAAGCCTAGAGGCTCTGATTTATTCAGCAAGTTTGGGTCTTTAGGAATTCCAAATTAACCTTTTGGTGAAAAAAAGACATGATTTGTAATAACAAATTATGATCATTTTCAACCATACAGTGGATATTTATGACATCAGGAAGAAAAGAAAAAAAAACACAACACTGCCTCGTAAATAAAAATACCTTAATGATTTACTGCCAGCTGCACCTGCAGGTCTGAAAGAAATGGCTTCAGGATTTCTGAGCTGTGTCAAAGATGCCAAAAGGCGCAGCAGTCAGTAATAACAGCTGTCAATGTCAATGTCAAAGTAATAAATAAATAAATAAATACACAAAGAAATCACAGTATGTACTGCAGTGCTTGTCCCAATGTTTTTTCTTTTTTTTTTTTGGACAATTCTGCCATTTTCTGTATGTTTTAAAATCTACAGCACACTTATGGAAGCTTGTATTGGTATTTAGTTGTTGTTCATAATTATTATTTACTGAGGCTCAAACCAATATTTAAGTTTTTCCTTCATGTGATATATTATTACTATTTAATATATTTATATTATATGTTAATATTTATTTTAGCCTAACTAAAATAAATAAGACTTGCTTCTGAATAAAAAAAGTTATATGATAAAAATATTGCAAAATGTTAAAATTAATTGTAAAAACAATAATTGCTTTAAAATAATTAAAAAAAATGAATTAAAATAATGATAATTAGTACATTTATAATTAATAAATAATTGATTATTTAAAAATTATTTGCAGTATTTGAAAGAAAAGTACACTGTAAAAAGTGAAAACTTCAACAAATTACTTTGCCTTGTTACAATTAAATAATTTTAGTTTGACAAACTTAATTCATGACAGTTTCAGGGAAAAATGAAATTATTTATTTTAGGTGTGACAAGTTTTCAACCTAGTCTTATTCTGATTACGTACCCCTATATACATTTCTGGAGACAGCAAAATTCGTCCCAGGAAGTATGTTTTTTCTGCAGTTTTTGTTTTTGCGAATCCACCAGAGGCTGCTGTGTACGCTTTTTCATATCTCAGATTTCTCTCGCAATCGACTGACCCTCCCTCTTTCTTTCAGAAACCCAACCGATACTGTTTTTTTAAGCACCGATTAAAAAGCAGTCTATGTTAAAAGCAGTCTATGTTGCAAGTTTTAGTAATTAATTTATGGTAACTACAAATATTGTACTGTTTACTGAAAATAAGTTGCTAAAACTTGTTAGATCTAAAATACATTTTTATTTTTTTACTGACAACTGTCATAATTTAAGTTTGTCAAACTTAATTCATTTAATTGTAACAAGTCAAAGTTTTCACTTTTTACAGTGTGCAGTATGTTGTTTTTAATTAACAATGCATCTTTTACAGACTGATAAAGATAGAATGCCCTTTCAACAACATGCTAACATTTTATTTTCTCTAAAGTTTACAATATTTTTATTGTCTATAAAACCACTTACTGCAACCTTTTTTTTTTTGTTATAGCACACAGAAATGGGACCTCTTGCACCTACATATATCCCATTAACACTCAGTACAAGAACAAAAGTTAAAAAGCATACAGCACTTAAACAGTATTCACTGTTTACAACTACATGAATGCTATTAAAACCCCACCATTAAATGTATCTCAATTTCAAACTACAAGCGAAAATCCTCATGAGGTGCTCTATGCTTACTGAGAGATTCATCACGCAAAAAACACGTCAAAGAAAATATCTAAAAATGTCCAGCGAGTGAAATATCTGGAGATCCAGAGCGAGGCCGATCTCTTGAGAGTAAAGGCAGCAGTTGGTGGGGACGTGCATGGTTTATATCAGCAGCTGGGAGCATCTGGCTTGCTCTGATTTAACAAGACTAGTGCCAAAAGTAATTAAACTTTGTCAGAGATAAAATGGCCGTCTGCAACATATGTCCAGTAAGCATCGGCATCAAAGCCATTTTTCACTCTGCTTTCAGAAACGTCTCGCTCAGCAGTCGCCAAACCATCCGATGGACATCATTCCCAGCAGATGTACCTCGTCTGTTATGAAAATTTGTGCAGGTCTTGCAAATCTTTGCTTGATAGAAACTGTTAAATCAATTGTATTATTAGCTTTTGTACATATGCAATTATCATTAAAAGCAACATATGAAGTGAAACTTTTGTATTTAAATATGAATTTGTGTTCAGTTTAATATACTCTACCTGACAAAATTTTGGTCGCCTATCCAAGTTTTATGAACAACAAATAACCTGACTTCTAGTTAAATCATTTGGTATCAGAAGTGGCTTATATGAAAGGCGAAGGCCTTTAGATTACACTTATTTTACCAAAATGAAATATGATCATGCCTTAATCCTAATTATTTAATTAGAACAGTAAGGTCTGACTTTGCTGAGACAAAAGTCTTGTCACTCACCAGAAATAATGTACAGGATAGAATATAAAGTCATGGTGCAGTGGAAAAATAATTCATATTGTGTTTGACTCTCATGAGCTTGGAGGACTGCATCCATACATCTCTGCAAAGACTCAAATCACTTATTAATGAAGTCATCTGGAATGGCAATAAAAGCGTTCGTGAAGGACTCCCAGAGTTCATCAAGATTCTTTGGATTCATCGAAAGACTTTTGTTGTTGCTCTTACAACAGGGATCGATGACAAGACTTTTGTCAGGTAGTGTATAACTCTAAATGTGGTATTAATATAAACTACTACATAACTTCAAGCAAGAATAACATTGCATTAAATTTGAACTATGTTTTGTAATATTACATCATAATGTAATAAATATAACTAATTATATAATTATAAACTGTATTATATCATAATTAATTTTTGTTTTGTATATACCTGTACACTTCTTTAAAAATACACCTCATAACAACAATAATAATAATAATAAAAATAATAATGATAATAATAATATTATTATTATTATTATTATTATTATTATTATTATTATTATTATTATATTATTATATTATTATTATATTATATAATATTATTATTATTATTATTATTATTGTTGTTGTTATTATTATTATCATTATTATTTTTATTTTAGTAGCTGTTTGCTGCAACACCAAATTAATTATTTTCCACACATTTCATTTATGTTTTCCCAACTTAACAAATTTAAGTGGATTGAACATAAAACAATTAAGTTGTCTCGATAAAATCTCAAGAACTGTGTTGTTTCAGCTCATTTTGAATAAGTAGTTTGAAGAAGTAGCAAAATAATTTTTGGAGTGTAATCCATTCAGGGGCGGACTGGCCATCTGGCAATTCTGGCTAATGCCAGAAGGGCCGGACCATCTTTTAAATGTGGGCCGGTCAGTTTTTTTTTTTTTTTTTTTTTTTTTTTTTTTTTTTTTTTTAATCTGTATTGTTTTTAGATGTGGTCAGCTTTTATCTCTTGCTAAATTGGATATTATGATGATGAGGATAATAATACTGATAACAGTAATAATAATAATAATAAAGGCTGCTTGGTTTCTTTCAGCCAGAGACTGTACATTACAGTAGATCATCATAACAATTAATATTTATTCATTAGGTCACCTATAATTGTTTAATAAGCACATATTTATTCTAAACAAGTAGGAGGCTAAGCCTAGCATAAGGAGTGATTCAAATAATGATGACACAGTGAGAGAGTTAAAAAAGATGAGAAGATATAGAATCAGATAGACAATGTGTACAATGTCAACTTAACAAGGAGAAGACAGCATATAGACAGTGGCAATAAAGAACACCACTGCAGAAAAGACATATATAGTTATTTGTGAATAAAATTATGCTGAAGTGTTGCTAGTGCTGCATGTCCATTTGTGTGGAAAGGTGTGTTCACATTCACAGGTTACTCCTATCATAAGTAATAGCAGACAAACGGTATAAACAGACAGCACATGGACTTTACAAGATTCACAGATTATTTTGTTATTAAGTGTTTACTGTTTGCATACATTTGTTATAAACGGGTTGTTTTTATTTCAGTCACATACATTTAATGTTTAAATATCTATAACATATGGTACTGCTCATATTATTTCACCATCTGTACACCATATAAGTAGTGAATGTGTGGGTCCGTGGGTGGGGCTGTGTCGGTGTGGTAGTGGGCTGGTGTGGCTACATTGCCAGGGCTGAATTTTTGTCCCAGTCCGCCCCTGAATCCATTCATTAATAAAGTGAGCTACATTTGATTCAAAATTAATATATCACAAAAGCAATGCTTTCCCACATATATAGTGCTATTCTAACTGCGCTTACTGTACATCACTGGTATACGTGGCAGACAGGTAATAGTACAGTTTTGCACATTCACTGATAATGTTTTTTTTTTTTTTTTTCATTCATTCAGTAATCCTGAACCACTGTAAGAAATCTAGCCTACAATATCAATTCCATAATATTTAACATTTCTTTCTCACATAAATCGACACATTTAGGACAACAAAAACTAAAACATTTTAAGTTGAGGTTTTATTAGTATTTATTCACTTCAAACAATATCAACCCTCATTCCAGAGTAAAACTTTTGACAATCTACTTTGTTTCCTTTTTGCAAACCAGCTGTTCTGCTGTTAGCTTGAACTGTTAGCATGAAGGTATGCAGGGCAGGTATGTGTGCGTCATGTAATGATAGACAGCCGCACTGAACCAGTGACTGTGCACAGAGAGCAATTAAAATACAACATGTCCAATAGATGTATAAACATCACCATATTTCGAAAGATCCGAAATTTGAAAGTCCCCATCAGTCAAACTAGAAAGTAAGTTACTGGCTAAATGTGAGCAACAGAACTTCAAAACACTCGACTGCTTTAAGTTTTTAATAATTATAACTTTGACTTTTTTTATCCAGTTTGTGGTCTCATTTTATTTCCAACACTGTAAGCTATGACATCGTCTTGCTTTTTACTACAAAGACACCATTATTGTGTGCAAGTAACATTGTAAACAATGTAAACAACTGGTCTTCGGAAGAAACAGTGACAAAATGAAGTGTAACTGGGGGAGTGAAACAGACAACTGTGTTCGGATCCACATGCAGGTTTATTGAGTCAGTCAGGCAAGCAATGGTCAACACGGGTGCAAGCAGATGTATGCAGGTAATCCAGAATTGTAGTCATAAAAACAGGCGAAAGGTCGGAAGGCATGCGGCAGGCAGGGATATCAACAAGGCGAGGGTAAACACATGGAAAAGCAAGACAAAGGAAATGCATTGTAATGTCACATACAGTAAACAAGCCTCGGCAACTGGAGTGAGTGTATGTGCTGCTTAAATGGTGTGTGTGTAATCATTCATTCATTCATTCATTTTCTTGTCTTCTTAGTCCCTTTATTAATCCGGGGTCGCCACAGCAGAATAAACCACCAGCTTATCCAGCAAGTTTTTACACAGCGGATGCCCTTCCAGCTGCAACCCATCTCTGGGAAACATACACACACACACACACACACACACACACACACACACACACACACTCATACACTACGGACAATTTAGCCTACCCAATTCACCTGTACCACATGTCTTTGGAATGTGGGGGAAACTGGAGCACCAAGAGGAAACCCACGCGAACGCAGGGAGAACATGCAAACTCTACACAGAAACGCCAACTGAGCCGAGGATCGAACCAGCAACCCAGCAACCTTCTTGCTGTGAGGCAAACGTGCCACTGCATCGCCCTGTGTGTAATCAGTCCTTCACAATCCTCTGGTGGTGCGTGTGTAATCAGTCAGAATGAGGAAAGTGTGTGTTTGTGAGCGGAGTGCATGTATGAAGTTGTAGTCCATAACATGGCGGATTTGTATTCCATAAGCGATTGTGTGTGTATACTAGCGATCAATAGAGTTACAATCGCTGGTGATCATCATATGAATAACCATCCATAATTCAACACGATTGTGTTTGATAGTATGTTGTCCTGACTACTCTTACCTTTTAAAATAATTTTAACAATTTGTGAGGATATGTTCTCCATATCTAATAGGCATTTTCTGTACAACTTACATAAATTTAGCAAATGCATTCTTTATAAGCTTCCCATTGAAAAACAACTAGCTACAATGGCTGCTTAAGGGTTGTAGCTTTTGATTGATGTATAGTTTGTCAAGATTACTTGAGTTCTTTTTAATGTAATCTATTGGTAAATACTGATACAGATCACATATAATGTGCAAAAACAACAAGTTAATTAATTACATGGTTTTTATTGGCAATGTCTTTGCTTCTTTCTTTGCTCTACCAGAATTGGCTTGGGTGAATTATTTTTTTTAGTACTGGTTGGCCAAATGAACTTCCTTGTTTTTTTCTGTGGACTTTCCACCATTGAGGGGGAAATGAATTCTGAGTAGCCGTCATAGAACATAAAAGTCTAACGCCTCAGAGTCAATCAGGTGTCAGACTACAGATAAGATGCAGCATCAAACTCTCAGTGGTGTGTCATTCACAGCAATACTGTCCTCCTCCTCTTGCATCTTTGAGAAACGTCAAGGGAGCGCGAGGAAATGAACATAATCAAAGGTTTTGTTGTCTTCGCCAGCGCAGGGGTAAAGCGAAACAAACACAGGGCAGAGAATAATGGAAATCACTTACCGCTTGATGGGAAGACAGCTGTGTTTTAGAGGATGCGTTTCCGTTCCATTGTGTTCTTTACTGAATGCGTTTAGGGCTGTTTATGTGGAACAGTAAACATTAGAAAGGTTTTATTCAGAATTATTGTGATATTAAACACGTTTCTGTATTAAAAAATAGTTTGAATAATACTTTTTTTCAAGGCAAAATGTAGAAATATATGGATAGATAGATGGAATAAATGACACAATGGATGGATGCATGCATGGATGGATGGATGGATGGATGGATGGATGGACGAACGAACAGACGGACGGACGGACGGACGGACGGACGGACTGACAGACGGATGGATGGATTTATTGAATGACATGATGGGTGGTTTTATGAATGAATGGATGGATGGATTGACTGATTGATATAGTGACATGATGGATATATGGATAGATAGATAAACAAATTGAGAATATATAGATAAGATGATTGAAATTAATCCTAGACATGAAGAATTGATTGATGGATGGATGGATGGATGGATGGATGGATGGATGGATGGATAGACGAACGAACAGACGGACGGACGGACTGACTGACAGACGGATGGATGGATGGATTTATTGAATGACATGATGGGTGGTTTTATGAATGGATGGATGGATGGATGGATGGATGGATGGATGGATGGATTGACTGATTGATATAGTGACATGATGGATATAGGGATAGATAGATAAACAAATTGAGAATATATAGATAAGATGATTGAAATTAATCCTAGACATGAAGAATTGATGGATGGATGGATGGATGGATGGATGGATGGATGGATGGATGGATGGATGGATGGATGGATGGATGGATAGACGAACGAACAGACGGACGGACGGACGGACTGACTGACAGACGGATGGATGGATGGATGGATTTATTGAATGACATGATGGGTGGTTTTATGAATGAATGGATGGATGGATGGATGGATGGATGGATGGATGGATTGACTGATTGATATAGTGACATGATGGATATATGGATAGATAGATAAACAAATTGAGAATATATAGATAAGATGATTGAAATTAATCCTAGACATGAAGAATTGATTGATGGATGGATGGATGGATGGATGGATGGATGGATGGATAGACGAACGAACAGACGGACGGACGGACTGACTGACAGACGGATGGATGGATGGATTTATTGAATGACATGATGGGTGGTTTTATGAATGAATGGATGGATGGATGGATGGATGGATGGATGGATTGACTGATTGATATAGTGACATGATGGATATAGGGATAGATAGATAAACAAATTGAGAATATATAGATAAGATGATTGAAATTAATCCTAGACATGAAGAATTGATGGATGGATGGATGGATGGATGGATGGATGGATGGATGGATGGATAGACGAACGAACAGACGGACGGACGGACGGACTGACTGACAGACGGATGGATGGATGGATTTATTGAATGACATGATGGGTGGTTTTATGAATGAATGGATGAATGGATGGATGGATTGGCTGATTGATATAGTGACATGATGGATATATGGATAGATAGATAAACAAAATGAGAATATATAGATAAGATGATTGAAATTAATCCTAGACATGAAGAATTGATGGATGAATGGATGGATGGATGGATGGATGGATGGATATATGGATGGATCAATGGTTGGATAGAACGACAATGGATGAATGGATAGATGGATGCATGAATGAATTTACTGAATGACACGATAGATGGACAAATTAAGAAATGTATGGAAAAGTTTAAGGGAATGAACCCTACATTTTTAAAATTGATGGATGGATGGATATATGGATGGGTGAATCAATGGATGGATGGAATGACACAATGGATCAATAGATTTATTGATGGATGGATGGATAAAAAAATAAGAATATATAAATAAGATGAATGAAATGAACCCCAGATATTAAAATTGATGGATGGATGGATGGATGGATGGATGAATAGTTGGGTGGATGGTTGAATGGATGGACAAAATGAACAATATATGGATAGATGAAGGGAATAAAGCCTAGATATGTAGGTTGGATGATGTTATGATGGACATATATATGGGTGGATGGATAATAGACATGAACAACAAAGAAGGAAAGATGATAGATTGACTAAATGGATGGATTGATTGATATACAGATGGATGGGTGGATTGGTGGATGAATGGATTACAAAATATGGTTGCATGAATGGATGGTTGGGTGGATTGTTATCTAATGGATGGATGGTCAAAATTAAAAATATATAGATGAGATGGTTGGTTTATTGAATGGAAGGAACCTTAGATAGGATGGATGGATGGTGATTCGATGTACAAGAATATGTGGAACAGATTTCAATAACAGATAGAAGTAAATATGAATAGATTGATTAAATGGGTAGACTGATGGGTGGATGGATGGATGGATGGATGGATGGCTTGATGAATGGATGGATGGTTGAACATAATGGACAATATATATAAGCAAAATGGAATGAACCCTGGATATTAAGAATTGGATGGATGAATTAAATAATAAATGGGTGAATGGTTGGGTGGATGGTTGAATGGATGGAAAAGTGAACAATATGGAGATACGATGGATATCTAAAGGGAATGAGATGTGTAGGATGGATGATGATTTGATGGGCATATGGGTGGATGATATTAGACACGAACAACAAAGAAGGAAATATGATAGATTGACTAAATGAATGGATTGATGGATGTACAGATGGGTGGATGGACTGGTGGATGAATGGATTGTTGGAATTACTTGATATGAGGATTGCATGAACAGGTGGTTGGGTAGGTTGTTGAATAGATGGATGGTCAAAATTAATAATATATAAATAAGATGGATGGATGAATGCAATAAACCATAGAAATGGTAGGATGGATGGATGGATGGATGGATAAACAGTTATACAATGGACATATGAATACATGTATGCAACCATGGACAGTTAAACAGATGGATGGATGGACAGACAGTTAGATGGACATATAAATAAACGGAGAGGTAAATACATAGATAGATGGACGAGCCAGCCAGACAGATGGATGGACGGACGGAACTACTGATAATGCTGTAATCTGAATATAATAATCTAGTATGTGTCTTAAACCTGCTACACTGGCTGTTTTATTTTTTAAATGCAAATATAATTCTCCATGAACTCAGAAAGACTCGCAAAAAAGCAGCAGAAAAGAGATGAAAAGGTCTTGTTCGTTGCCATTTACAATAGCGACTCAGCCTATCAAACTAGTGAAGAAGCTTCACCATTAAAGTCCTTTTTCAGATAGTCATTGGATCCTAAAGTTCGTATCAGGGACAGGCATATTTTAGGCAGACAGCCGTCACATTCATCATAAAGATATCAAACAAAGTTCACCTCTCAAAATCTCCTTTACCGGCTCTCCCGGAGAATTTAAGCATTGTCTGAAGCTTTCTGTTATAACCCTCCCCTTCATCCACCTCAAGTACCTCAATTGATGTTCGTCTTTGAGTTTCTCTGTTTATTTCAGCACCCCTGGTTGCAAAAAAAAAAAAAAAACTTCTACCTCATTTCCCTCCCCTACCCGTTTCTCGTAGAGTCATTGAGTTGCTCTCCGGCGGCAGTGAGCACAGGTTTGTCTTGATGTTCTGAAATGGAAAGGTAGGTCACAGATGAATAGTGTCTGCACTCATTTCTGGGGCAAGCAACACCATCTCTGGGAATAAAAAAGACTGACATTTCAGCACACTAGATATATGGAAGAGGTGGGGGTGCTACGTTAGTCACACATCAAGCTTCAGCATTTTCAAACCTACAAGCATGATAGTTTGCTATTCCGAGATATCATGCACAAAGAAGAAAAAAACATTTTAAAATAATACCGGCTTCATGCACTGAAATAATTTTAATTCGACGTGGGCAGATTTAAGTTATACCCTTTAGCAAATCAAATGACATGCTGAAAAGTTCCCTTCTAAAATCTTTTCAATGGCAGTTGAAAGCATGCGGCTCGGCCTCATTAAAGAACTGTGAAATAATTTCTCGCACTCTCATTTGGCAGGTTTGATCTTTAAAAAAAAATTCACTTTTATATCTCTGCTTTTGTCAGTGCTCTGGCTTCTATTGGTTTATTCGCCTGTTATATGTATCATTCATACACCTATTCATCAATCTGTCCATCCATCGTGCATTTCATCCATCCATTCAACATATCTATCACTCATTCCATTCATCTGATGTGTCTTTCATTCAGTCCATCTACCCATCTTTCTATCCTCCTCCAATTGTTAAACCATTCATCAATCCACCCAATTACTAATCCATCCATCCATTTAGTCAGCCTAACCATCTTTCCTGTTGTTCATGTCTATTTTCCATCCACCCATTCATATATCCATTGTATCACCACCCATTCATCTATGCGTCTTTTCTACAGTATGTATTGTTCATTTTGTCCATCCATCTTTTCAGCCGTTACATCTATCCATCCATCCATCCATCCATCCATTTTGTCTTTTTTTATCTAATATTTCACCCTGCACCTGTCCATCTGTCGATCTATCAGAGGTGTGTAGAGGATTCAAAATCTATACTCATGTAAAAGTACAAATACTTGCAGAAATTTTTACTCAAGTAAAAGTAACAATCTTAAGTTACTCAAGTAAAAGTAAAAAAGTATCTGATGAAAAAAAAATTACTCAAGTAAATAGTTACTATATATAGTAACTATATAGTATATATATAGTACTAATTATATGTATATACAGTTGAAATTAAAATGATTCGCCCTCTTGTGAATTACTGTCTTTCTTTCTTTTTTTTTTTTTCAAAAATTTCCCAAATGATTTTTAACAGAGAATTTTCATAGTATTTAACTTAGTATTTTTATCTTCTGGTGAAAGTCTTACTTGTTTTATAGCAGCTAAAATAAAGTTAAAGCTAAAGTTTTTAATGTTTTTAAAACCATTTTAAGGTCAATATTATTAGCCCACTTAAGCAATATTACTTTTGATTGTCTGTATATATAATATGTATACCATTTTATGTTAAAATAATGTTTAAATGTGATATTTTTAATAATGAAATGACTGATGTGTGCAGGGCTATTCAGTTATTCCATTAAACAGCAGTTTCTTTAGTTATCCCATAGTTACCATTAATAAGGTTTAAATTAGGATAATTTTTGTACTTACTACTACGTGTTTTTTTTCAGGTTGGAGCTGTCATTCATGTATGCTGCCATGTCAATTTGATGCGTGCATCGCATTATAAAACTATTCTTGTAGACATCTTGGAGTAAAAACAGAGACTGAACTTGAGGCTGGGTGACCTAGTCTGACAAACTCAAAGCACAGACAGTGTGACCATCCTTCTCTGGTCCGCAGATGGTGACATGGCGGCACCGCAGTATAAACTCTCACGTCTTCCATGAATTAAGCCGTTATTCCAACAGGCGCGCGCTCTAACCGAAAGTGGGAGATGCGTCTCTATAACAACCTCACAACCTCTCCAATGCGGGCCTTGGGATATTGCAAACAAGACATATGGATCATATTTATTATCATTTGACAGTAACGGAGGAACACTGCCAAATGTAGCGAAGAATAATGATTTGTCTCTAATAAATTACTTGAGTAAGAATAAAAGTACACATATTTAATTGTACTCAAAAAGTACACGTTAGCCAATAATTTTACTTAAGTAAATGTAACTTGTTACTAGCCACCTCTGCCATCTATCTCATTAAATATAACTATTAATGCTGATTGGCCGATGGCACTTTGACAACATTCATGGTCCCAAAATATAATGAAATGAAACAGGATAGGAGGTCAATTGACATGTGTTTATCCCTCTGTGAATGGAAGTTTTTTGGGTTCAGTGCCAGTCTGGTTGTTGTGACAGCAGTCATAAGTCATTTTGTCTAAAGTCACATTTACATAAATGCACTTACAATGGAGTTAAACTGGGTTAGACTTCCAGATGGCTTACCATGAAGCTTTGTTAAAGTACCTAAATAATGGAAAAAGTTTTCTAGATGGATAAACAATGCTTCCGAAGTCCATTTTTTTTTTGTAGCTTGCACTTAAACTGAACTAATCTAATAATTTGAGTTGATCAATATGTATGACTTATAGTGTATATAGTGTGACTGTAAAATTATTCATATATCCATCATCAGATGTTCAGTTTTGCATTCTGTCGTTTGTACTAAAAAATAAGCACCTTATTTTTTTCTGCTCTACTTTTCTCTAATCCACTGCATCAGCTCACTTTCCACCAATCTAATCCACATTAAACCATTTGCATGTGTAATGCCACACAGTGAGAAGGGCACATGTGATTAATAAACCACCACTTCCCCCAAAGGACAGGTCTGCATGAGCATGTGTGGTGTTTTGGCATGCGTGTCAGTTCATATTTATCACAGCCATAAGTTACAGTGTCTTTGCATCATTCTCCACCCATCGTGTTCATGTTGAGCACCAGGTTGTTATTCATCATATGGCCATTTATTGATGCTCATGCGATCTCCATCAGTGTCTGGGCCGATTCATCACTGTCTGTGCTGTCGAGGGAAATGTGAGATGCGCTACTTGTTAAAGGATGAAATATGTATGGCTTCATCTTTCCCGGCATTCATTGTCACAAGACTGTCAGTTCATGTAGCTGTTAATGATGCACCTATATTCAAATCATAATGGGTTTTCAATAGCAATGATTCTTTCTGTGTCAAGAATAATGATCATTCCCAAGTTTGGTCTCTTGTCACTGACCACAAATATATCAGCAATAGTGTGTCTAAACCACTGCACATACTGTATTTGGATGTATTGTCATAGATTGTCCTGGAATGTGCTGTGTTTTGTGTTGCTGTACTGAATAGTGTAAATAAGGTAAGTAATAAATTAAATGTTCTCAGATTATACAGATTAAACATATCTGCACAAAAATGGTCTGCTTTTAGCCAACTTGCTTTGCTGTCTCTTGCAGTGTTGACATTCATCTCCACAACGATCCATAACTCCAACACCTGAATGTTAAATAGATGTTGATTGTAAATAATTTGGCAGCAGCTTCCTGGGTCATTCGTGTGAACAAAAAACACTCCCTCTTGATATTGACTCCATCTGTTTCTCCAGATGCCCGGCTAGAGACAGAGAATAAAGTATTATATGGACAGAGGAAAAAAAAAAAAAAAAAAAAAAAAATATATATATATATATAAGGGGTGTAACGGTTCACAAAAATCATGGTTTGGTTCGATACGACACAGTGGTATCACGGTTTTTGATACGTTTTCTATACAGCAAAAAAAGAAAAAAGCCAGAGGATTTCTCAATTTATTTATTTTTTTTATGTATTAAAATTAACATCATAAAAGTATGATATTGTTCTTTTTTTCTTTTTTTTTTACTTTAATCATTAATAGAGCTATACTTCTGGGGTTTCTGCTCGGCAGCAAATAAAACAAATCCTTCTTTATACTCAAAATCAATAAGCTTCATATAAAAAAAATGTAATAATGTAGTAGTTAAACAAATAAAAATAAAAGAACAATTTAGTTTTTGAATGGAATTTCAATCTATTTTAAAGTTTTTTTTTTTTTTTTTTTTTTTTTTTTAGAAAGACGAGTGTCCACTTTTTCTTCAGAGAGCAAATATCAGTATGATTTGACTGTCACCTGCCATTTTAGTGGATTTGAAAGCAGGAATTATCTGACTGAAATGGGCTTATCAAGGAATAATGTAACAGGGCCCTATTACAGTTAACACTTTCTTAAAACCTGAAATTTCCACTACGGATTAAGATCTAACAGGGCTCGAAAGTAACCATTTTTTCTTGGTAGCACCGGTGCTCTTAAAAATGTACTTCAAAAATTTCGGCACAACAGACAAAATGTAGTCGCACCCACCAAAAAATATAATCACCATTACTACACATTTTATATTAACAGATTAAATTATAAATTAACACTCCAAACACAACTAACAAATAAACATAATTCTGCATGAGCTCCCGAAGCTGCACGCAATGCTTGACGTGAATAAGATGAACTGAATTAACAATAATCACTGTGCATTTCTCACAGGTGCTGTCTGATATTGCACAGATCTTATTTTAACTTATTATTTGCATATGCCATCTTAATAGCAGTAATGGTCTTTTTGTGAGCTGCAATATCAGTTTCATCTCAGTGAATGCATGCGATGGTGAATGCGGTACCTGTCGCACGACTGACAGCATCGTGATGATTAAATGAATGATTAAATAACGTTAGAACATCTCATGCTTAAATTGTGTAGATGAGACAAACACTGTTACCTGAAAACTTCGTCCCACTGGGGTTATGCTGAATGCTTTAGTCATTACGGGCTTTTACCACTGGAAGTCTTTTATCCGCTCTTCAAAAAGTGTAAATGCTGGATTGACATTCAGCACATGATCACTAAACAGATGTGTCATTATTTGTAACTCTAGCTGGTTTCTAAAACTAAATCTGTCAGTGTTGTTTTCAATCTTTCGAATCCAGCCCTTTACATTTTCGCGGCTGTAGCTCCCTGTCATCGGAACTGAGTGATTGACAGCTGAAATGAACCAATGGATTTGCGTTCTGTTGTAGCCCGGTGGGCCAATAAGAAGAGCTTGAAGGCAGGGCAAGATCTTAGATAAGATTTTAGACATTAGACTGAATCATTCGGTTTGCAATGCGTACCGAACCGAAAGTCTCGTACTGAACGGTTCAATACGAATATGGGTAACGTAACACCCTTAATATATATGTGTGTGTCAATATATATATATCCATCCATAAATCTGTCTTTTTAACTGTCCACTCATCCATGTAATTTCCATCCATCTATCCATAAATATATAATTATAACAGTCAATTTATCTATCCATCCATTCATCCATCAATCCATCCATCAATCTTTTTAACTGTCCGTTCATCCATCTACTTGACATCCATCCATTCATACATCCATCCATCCATGCATCCATCTATCCATCCATCCATCCATCCATCCATCCATCCATCCATCCATCTATCCATCCAGCCATTCATCCATCCATCCATCCATGACTCTGTCCTTTTAACTGTCCATTCATCCATGTAATTCACATTCATCCATTAGTCCATAAATATGTCCTTTTAACTCTTCAGTCATCCATCTAATACACATCCATCCATCCATATATCTGTCTTTTTAGCTGTCCATTCATCCATATAATTCACATCCATCCATCCAAACAATTGTCCATCCATATATTTGTCGTTTTTAACTGCCCATTCATCCATATAATTCACATCCATCCATCCATCCATCCATCCATCCATCCATCCATCCATCCATCCATCCATCCATAAATATGCCTTTTTAACTATCAATTCATACATATAATTAATATTCATCCATCCATAGATCTGTATTTAACTGTCCATTCATCCATGTAATTTCCATCCATTCATCCATGAATCTGTTTTTTTAACTGTCCATTTATCCCTCTAATTCATATCCATCCGTCAATAAATTTGTCTTTTTACTGTCTATTCATCCATGTAATTTACATCTATCCATCCATCCATCCATCCATCCATCCATCCATCCATCCATCCATCCATCCATCCATCCATCCATCCATCCATCCATCCATCTATAAATCTGTTTTTTAACTGTCAATTCATCTATTTAATTCACATTTATTCATCCATTCATCCACCCATCTAAAGATAATTGGATTAATGAATGATATATTAAATTAATGATTTAAAAAAAATCTAAACAGAAATAAATGTGAAACTTCACAGTTTCTACTTCAGTCTTTTTAAGCTTTATTGAATGTTCCCTCAAACTGCTTCAAATCAATTCTTCTGTAACGGCCTACAGTGACCCCATAGATCAGGCAAGATTTTGCAGCTCGTGTTTTTGCTGTTATTAAGTGCTTTTTTGGATAAACTTGAATAAAAACAGATATATATATATTTTTTTTTTCTGTGGCCCTCAGACTTATTGTCACCTAAAATCACTCTGTTTGTCTCCCAGAATTTCTTGGAACCTGCACCCCGGGACCAGAATAGAGCAAACTTGAGTTATAACGCAGACATGAAGATCTGACCTTGAGAGATGGATCGGCCTCTGAAAAGCGAGCCTGTAGCAGGAGCGTAATAGCCACAAATCAATATGTTTAAAAGGCAGCACATTCCTCTGCAGAGACTGATCAGCTGCGTAAATTCAAGAGATGCTTATTCAAATATGGAGATGGGTGTTAAGGCTTATTTGATGACCGATGTTCTCGTCTAGCTCCTTGCAGACTCGAAATGGCAATCTGGACAATTAGACTCTCCTGTTGACGCAGATTGGAATATAATAAGATGAAGGACATATAATAGCCCAATGTGTGCAGTCCATTTAGGCAGTGGAACATTCGCATTGCACTTTACAGTAATACAATGTGCTCTGTGAGTACAAACGTCTTCGCAGAAATACTTTAAAGCTTTATTTTGATTAAGGAGAAGAGATGATATGAGGATGAATGAGATGACGTG
The DNA here is from genome assembly GCF_052040795.2 of Danio rerio. Taxonomy (NCBI): domain Eukaryota; kingdom Metazoa; phylum Chordata; class Actinopteri; order Cypriniformes; family Danionidae; genus Danio; species Danio rerio. The sequence continues at coordinate 42,368,531 of NC_141032.1, read as the reverse complement.
TGCTTTAATGGCTGCTGTGGTTTTATTTTTTAACAAAAAAGAAATGAAATATGATATGCACTGATAATCAGAACAGATATGATATTAGTGTATAAAGCCTCTTTTGGCTCAAACTGTTTGTTTTAAAAGTTTTTTGTAGGGCACTCATTGAAATACTCAGATTTTTAAAAAAAAGTTCTTTGGAGTGTTACTGGGGGTAATACAAAACCTTTGAACTTTTATAACTTAAGTAGAATCCTGTACATGATGAGGCTTTGCAGGAGTGTTTTGGAAAATGGTACATTCTTGCTTACATTGTTTTTGGTTTACGCTGGCCATTAAAGGTATAGTTCACCCAAAAATTACAATTTTACTTTACTTTCTTTATTGTCCACAAGTGGAAATTTATCTTTGGCTTCACCACACAACCACATCAGCGTTTACATTACACACATCACAGAAAAAACATTCAACACAAATACATTCAACGTCGTCACATATATCACATTAAAAACACAATTTAAAACCCTACACATAATTAAAACCCAGTATTTAAAATTCTAATGGCACTTGGCACAAAGGACATTTGATACACATTTTTCTTTACTTGAGGTTGCCTAAAACGTCTTTTTGATGACAAGAGCTGAAACTTGATATTTAAGGAATGGGAACAATCTTCAACAATGATGTGTGCTTTCTGTCTAATTTTCATTGAATATATTTCATTTGGTTGTTTTTGCACTTTGCCTACAATTGTACTGCCAATTTTTACTACTCGAAGCAGTTTTTGCTTTTCCTTAATTGGCAACAGTCCATACCATGCTACACAGCAAAATATGGGGACCCAAAACAACTCTATGGGTGTTAATTTCAACACTTTGAAAGTGTCTCATGGGGTCCACTCAAAACAAAGTTAAATCAACACTTTCAAAAGGGTTGGCACATTGACACCGAAGTAAGGGTTAATTTTAACTCTAGGCAGAGTTAAAAAATGTAACTATATTTAACACCGCCTGGTGTAATATATTTATTTTATTCAACTCTCTTGAGTGTAAATATGGTAAAAAGGTCAAATAGACTGTAAATTACAAAAGGAAAAAAACATTTTATTTGAAAACATTCACCACTTCAACAATTCATTCAGTTTTTAAAATGCAACAATGTCAAATATGCTTTAAATGTTTTATTAGTACAGACAGTATCAACAAAATATGTATGACCAGTGCTCAAAAAGGCTGTTTCAGTCCTTTGGTCCAAACTTGATGTGTTATCAGAGCAATTTGAAAGTTCAATATATCATCACTCATAGTTTACTTCTGAACTCATAGTTTTCTTCTGAAATTACATTTTAAACAACTTGGCTTGCAAATCTTTCACTTCGGGTGTTTCCTTGGTCCTCCATATCAAACACAGCAGTTTAAATGAAGGTATAAATGCTGTAAACTTGTGTGAAAACAAACTGGAGCTAGGAAATCTCATCAAGCATGTCCTGTGAATGAAGTGCTTCCCAGCCACAGGATGACCTTTTTATCCATGACGATGTAGTAGCTGCTGATCCCTCGTCTGGTGGTTCCTGATGCACGGATATAGGGTGATGCTCATCTAAGAACTCTTCAAGACTCCAGCATGACTAAGAAAAATGATTGAAAACAAATTGCAATCAAATTCTATGATATATTTAAAAGAATATTTAAAGTAAATAAAACATTCAAGAAATCTAAACTCACCTTTTGAAAATCTACATGATGATCCACAACTTGACTCTCCCAGCTGGTTGAGGTGACAGGATATGGAAAAGTAGAAAAAACACATACATCACTGTTGGATCTCCAAAAACAATTAGGTTAACCACTATGACTAGAACTGGAAAAACAGGCAGCTGTCTGTCCAGAATCCTGAATTTAACACAACACTTGGAGCAAAATTTAGAGGAGCTTAAAATCTTTTATATCATTTAGTGATGCTGACTTCCCCAAAATATTGGCCACAGTGTAAAAAATATTCATAAACTTCATAAACAACAGTTTTCTGTAAGCGTGTGCGTGCGTGCGTGCGTGTGTGCGCGCGTGCGTGTTTCTTTACCAGATTCAACTTGTTAGGCCCTTTCAGGTCCAGTATTGACGCCACCTTTACTAAAAAGGTTAACAACTTTAAATCTAAAATATTAGGATAAGCAGAAGAGGAAAAGTGCAAAGTAAAGAGCAAAACATTATTTAAGTAACAGTTCACCCACAATACAAAACTTATCACCTTCATGTCATTTGTTATTCTCTAATGCTCTAATACCCTCTCAGCTTATTGTGAAACAAATACAGAACTTTATCAAACATACCTTCATTATTATCACCACATATAACCAAGAAGGTGTGCTTGGTCATTTCACCAACTCTGGAAATACACCATCCGTCTCTAATCAGCCACCGTCACAGGGTCTTGTGTTATTGTATAGAGAACTGTGGCTGTTGAAAAAACAACAAAAAATTAGTATATAACACATATGCATAACCTTCAGATAAAAAGGAGAGATGAACATCACAAAGTATGCCTCACACTTTTTCAGATATCTTTTGATTCAGATGTTGATTATTGATAATAAATCTACAAATCAAACCTGTTCCTGACTACAGAAATAGCCTACTATTTACTATAATAACTTACTAACGTCAGACATCCCGAGTTGGAAAAAGTAATTTTCGGGGGATACAGAGTTGATTTGCGGGAGGTAGCGGGAAAGATGAGAACCTGAAGAGCAATGGGATGAGTTGCGCGCGACGTACCTAAAGAGCTGGGAGGGATGCGGTGGAGAGGGGTGTGCAAAGTGTTTAATGACCGGGCGGGAGACGCGCGATTTCCGGGAGATTATCATTCATTTGCGGGCATCTAAGTTACTTGGGCATCTGGGAGTCTCTGTGCATTTGCGGGATAACGTTAACGTTAGTCCCGCAACTTCCGGGCGACTTTTGTAACCTTAAATGTCTGAGAAAGTGCAAACGCGGTCATTTAAAGACATTAATGTTAACATTCCGACTTTAATGGTTGTCAACGCTTAATATAATTCAAGCGTACGTTATAACGCGAGTCTATGAACTAACGGTATATGGACGGCGACGAATGAACCAGTTTAAAAGGGCCGCGGTGTTTAAAATAACCAAATTAACGTACACGAATAACAAACAATCATATGTTTTAGTCAGGAAGCCTTTTACAAGTAAGCATATGTTCATTTACTCACCAGACATGTTTTAGAAACTCTCCAGAGCTAATGGAAACCGTCCTGTGTTGCCGTTAGCATCCGGGCAGAGTAGGCTAGGCTGCTCCGGGGATTCCCTCACTAGTTTGCTTCGAATTAAAGGAGAAGTGTCGATTTTATTTTACAGATGGGTAACAACGCACAAAATGGCATTAAGCGTGACAGAAATGTGTTGAACATGTACATTTGATGTTTTTATGCACTATGTATGCGTGAGCATTTATAAAAACATTCTTGAAAAGAATTCAATAGTAATGCAGTTAAGCTAGATACACAAACGACCATGAATGAACCGCAGAAGATTAAAATTGTCACTCCATTCTAAAGTTATTAACTTAACAATATGTTTACAACTGTATTTCCTTAAAGAAAGTCAGTAAAATACCTAAATTTAGGTAGACTCACCAGTTGCTGTTCTAAACCTCAGATGGAAAATGGCGTCTGGAAAATTCTTCAGTGACTGGGGCTGCATGAATTCCCGGATGTTGGAAATAACACCACCAAGTGTAGAAAAGATAACTCCTTGATTTCGCACTGAATAAAATCAATTCTAACTCTTATTATATTCATTTATCAAAATCTAACTCTTTAACGTCAACACTTTACTCTGAAATGCTTCAACACCGAGAATTTAACTCAGATGAATTTGCTGTGTATCATGTTAAAACTCACAACATATTCGACCAAGTTCTTGTGTACCATCTCAAGGACATCTTGACTCACACCATATTGTTGTAACCTCCTAATGAGGTACAGTCTCTGCATTGCTTTTTTAAAAATGCACTCTGCATTTGCAGCAAATGTTAATCCACTATCAATAAGTGTTCCTAAATATTTAAAACAGTCAACTGTCTCTATTTCATGTCCCTCAAGGACCAGAGAAATTTGTTGTCATTTACTCACTTGTTTCAACTACACTACCTGACAAAAGTCTTGTCGCCTATCTAGGTTTTAGGAACAACAAATAATAACTTGACTTCTAGTTGATTATTTGGTATCAGGAGTGTCTTTTATGAAAGGCAAAGGCCTCTAGATTACACTTATTTGATCAAACTAAAACATGATCATATCTTGATTTTTAATGATTTAATTAGGACAGTAAGGTCTCAAAATTATTAACATAAATAATATAGAATATAAAGTCATGGTGCAGTAGAAAAAGAATGAATATTATCTATGACTCCTATGAGCTTGAAGGACTGCATCCATACATCTCTGCAATAACTCAAATAACTTATTAATAAAGTCATCTGGAATGGCAAAGAACATGTTCTTGCAGGACTCCCAGAGTTCATCAAGATTCTTTGGATTCATCTTCAATGCCTCCTCCTCCATCTTACCCCGAGACATGCTCAATAATGTTTATTTCTGATGACTGGGCTGGCCAATCCTGGAGCACCTTGAGGCTATTTGATAAGTAGGCAAAGAAGCACTATCCTGCTGAAGAATTTGCCCTCTCCCGTGGTTTGTAATGTAATGGGCAGCACAAATATCTTGATACCTCGGGCTGTTGATGTTGCCATCAACTCTGCAGATCTCTCGCATGCCCCCATACCAAACTTGACTGAATCTTGGGTCCATGTGAGTTCCAATACAGTAGGTCTTCAGTATTTGTGATGATTGGGATGCAGTTCAACATCGACGACAATACTTTTTTTGTCAGGTAATGTAGTTCCTTTTATCTTTTGAACACAAAAGAATATCTTTTCAAGAATGTTGGAAACCCGTAACCATTGAGTTTCATAAGATTTTTTTTTTCTTACTACGGGAATTGATGTGACTTAGCAACCAGCATTCTTCCATGTATCATGGTTTGTGTTCAACAGAGGTTTTAAGAGGTCAAAGGTTTAAAACCACACAAGGGATTGTAATTTTTTATTTATTTATGAATTCATTTTCTTTTGGATTAGTTTTTATTTTAGAGGTGCCACAGCGGAATGAATCACCAACTATTCCGGCATATGTTTTACACAGTGGATGCCCTTCCAAATGCTACCCAGTACTGGGAAGCACCTATTGTATACACTCTCGTTCACACACACACCATCATACACTATGGCCAGTTTAGCTTACTTAATTCACCTATACACACACACACACACACACACACACACACACACACATATATATATATATATATATATATATATATATATATATATATATATATATATATATATATATATATATATATATATATATATATATATATATATATATATATATATAAATATAAAACACGCGAACATAGGTAGAACATCCAAACTCCACACAGAAGTACCAACTGGTCCAGCCGGGACTTGCTCCAGCGACCTTCTTGCTGGAAGTGACTGTGCTAACCACTGAGCCACCTTGCCACTTATTTTTAAATTTATTATTTATTTTATTTTTGGATTAACTGTCCCTTAAACTAAGTCCAAAACAACAAAACTAAATTCAACATGTGATTTACTGCAATCAGTGTTCAGCATGATGAATACACTCCTTACATTTTCTCTCTTTTAAATTAATATGTTCTATAGGATTCTTTCCAAAATTAATTGTACACCCAAATGATTATATCGTGGAAATTATTAAATACAATTTGAATAAATCAAGAGAAACATAAGAATTATGCCATTTTGGGTGAAATTGTGTAGTTTGTATTTTTTTATTTACATTTTATTTTTAAATTAACTTATTTAAATTTATTATCTTTCTATTGGTAAAGATGTTAGGGGAACAAATTATTGTTTTGAATGGGCATAACTGTTTAATAACTTTTTTTTTTTTGTTGTTGTTGTTTAAATGCACCAAAATATATTGTCTATTTTCATTGAGAATGGATAAAAATACCAATTCTCAAATGTGTACCTATTTATGCTGAGCACTGTACTTTATAAATAAGCTTTGCTTGCAATCTTTGCCAATAAAAGTCAGTGCTGTCTGATGAAGAATTGAAAACACAATGACTAAATTCAACAAACTTATTTCTCCCCCTGAATGCCCACCTCAAACCTCCACTGGCCTTCCATGAATAGCGACGCTGGGCCAAACCACTAATTAAAGCAGGATTAGGTCCGTGTGTTATGATTAATTACCTCTGTGAATGTAATTCAGCTAACACTGATGATCCTCTGCTCATGTGTCATGTTGGAGACTTGAACCATTCATCAGGAGCAAAGGGTCAAGCACACAGCAGAGCGCCATGGTAAAACCGCGTTTCCTAATTACGTCTTGTATACGACAGCCTCAAGTGGCTCAACTAACACACATAAACACACATCTCTCTTATGTCTCTTTTGATTCCATCTGCATGGTATAAATGGTGATGAACATGTTTCATCTTTAAAAAATTCGTCAGAATATATGTAAACAATATTGATGTGTATATTAGTGTAGGCTTTGTTAAAGACGTAATATTCAAACAGCATTTTCAAATTTATTTTTTATTTTTTCCATCTGCGTGTCTTCTAGTATAAACAATGCTGAACATGTTTCATCTTTAATAAGGTCGTCAGTATTTATGTAAACAGTAATAATCTATATATTAATGTACAGTACACTTTATTGAAGGTGTATTACTTGAACAGCATTTTCTAGGCTTAAGGTACAATTCTGTTCCATAAAAAGGTACTGCCCCTGTGACAAGGCTTTGTACCTTCTTTGGTACAACATTGTACCATTTTTTTCAAAGTGTATATATATATATATATATATATATATATATATATATATATATATATATATATATATATATATATATATATATATATTATACAACAGTTCTGTCTGGTTCTTGAATCTGATTGGCTGATAGCCGTGATATATTTAAGTAATTTCAGCACCCGTACAGCCTCTTCACCTTTTGTGTATTACTCCGCCTACATACAACCAGCAAAAAAGCAGACACTACAGATTTAAAGTTTAAAAGATGCTTGCTCAGCTGTTTAACTGTCAGCTTATGATTTGTATCCAAGGTGGAAGAAAGTAGTGCCTCATACAAAGGGTTTTTGAGACTCTCCATGTTTGATTTTGTACTATATACACAATTATGCTGTCAAACTGTTGTATAAACGCAATATCATACTCGTGGCAGTGCGATATGGCTGTATATCGGCACTGGTGGGGGCACAACGCACGCCTCCCACCAGTGCCGATATATAGCCATATCGCACTGCTACTTGTGTGATATTGCTCATATATATAAATAAATATTAGTATAATTATTTTGTAAACATTAATAATGTGTACACTACATGACAAAAGGCTTGTCGCCTATCCAAGTTTTTGGAACAATAAATAATGACTGGACTCCTAGTCTAGTTTGGTATCAGAAGTAACTTACGTGAAAGGCAAAAGACTCTCCCTTATGCTTATTTTACCCAAATAAAATATGATCATGACATGATTTATTTTTTTAATTGTTTTCTTCTGGTTTGTGACAAAATAATACAAACAAATTTTTACAAATTATCTCTTGTGGCCTACTTAATGTAAAGCCAGAATAAATACAGTGGTTACTAGGATAGAAGTACAATATTATTAGGAGAACCTGGTGAGTAGTTTTAAATTGTGTTACAACACATTGTCACATAAGACCAAAAGTCTTCCCATATTGGGATACATAAAGGGACGCCTGCTTTGTCCTTATTCATGCCATGATTTTTAAATATTTGACTAGGACAGAAAGGTCTGACTTTGCTTAGACAAAAGTGTTGTCACTTAACAAATAATGTACAGTATAGAACAGGGGTCACCAATCTCATTCCTGGAGGTCCGGTGCCCTGCAGGGTTTAGCTCCAACTTACCTCAACACACCTGCCTGGGTGTTTCAAGTTTAGTAAGACCTTGATTAGCTTGTGTGTTTGATTAGGGTTGGAGCTAAAATCTGCAGGACACTGGACCTCCAGGAACAAGTTTGGTGATCCCTGGTATAGAATATAAAGTCATGGTGCAGTGAATAAAGAATTAATATTATCTATGACTCCCATGAGCTTGGAGGACGGCATCCATACATCTCTGCAGTGACTCAAATCACTTATTAATAAAGTCATCTGGAATGGCAGAGAAAATGTTCTTGCAGGACTCCCAGAGTTCATCAAGATTATTGGGATTCATCTTCAATGAATCCTCCTTCATCTCACCCCAGAGATGTTCAATAATGTTCATGTCTGGTGACTGGACTGGCCAATCCTGGAGCACTTTGACCTTCTTTACTTTCAGAACATTTGATGTGGAGGCTGAAGTATGAGAAGGAGCATTATCCTGCTGGGTCCATGCGGGTTCTAATAGGTCTTCTGCAGTATATGTGATGATTGGGATGCAGTTCAACAGATGATTCATCAGAAAGATCGAACTTCTGCCACTTTTCCAAATGATAACCTAAGAGTCAGGTAATCATTTGTTGCTCTTACAACAGGGATCGACGACAAGACTTTTGTGAGGTAGGGTATATTAATGCAGTGTTTCCCAACTCAGTTTCAGAAGGCACACCAACAGTACACATTTTAAATCTCTTACTAGGGATAGGTGATTAATTGAAAAAAAAAAATAATAATAATCAAAGTCCACATTCAGAATCTGCAATGGATTTAATTTTTCCAAGTGATTTTTTTTCAGTTACTTACCCTACTGCATGTAGAGTCACATGAACTCCCTCTGATTTATACTTCTGCATCGAATGCATGGTTGTAGTCCGGTGCAGCCTTCGTGCAGTTGCATAGCTGCGCACCTCTCAAAAAATGTCACTACATTGACAATGAAGCCAGAGATGCCTTGAGACGACATATTTTCCCCTACAAAAAGAAAAAAATGTTATTTACATTAAAATATGTTTACAGAAGACTTAAGTAATGCACTGTTTTGAAATATTATTTACAGGATATACACAAGTTGCTTCATTTAGAAGAGATACAGCTTATTTTCTACTTCAGTTTAAAAATATATAATAATTAATTAATTTTGTTTCCAGAAGAACAAGTTATTCATTTAAACTTTTTTTTTTAAAAGAGTGACTGTTTGTTTTAGGTAATGTGTTTTTTAATGTCTGTTGTTCAATGTTTGTCTTCAATAAATAATCATAGATGATTAGTAGATAGTGTGTAATGCAAATCTCTCACTTGTAATATGTGAGCTTATTTACAGTACAAAACTTGTCAGTGAACTATGAAGGCAAAAACATAAAATAAATACAATAATCGTTCATTCGTTTTAATCAAGTTATAATGTTCAATTAATCGAGATTTTCATTTTAGACCAAATCCCTCAGCCCTACCTCTTTCTATTCAAACACACCTAAATCAATTTATCAGAACATTAGAAGAAACCCGAAAACCTGAAATAAATGGGTCAGAAAAAGGAGACATCCAAAATATGTACTGTTGGTGTTCCTTCCAGGAACAGGGAAACACTGTATTAATGTACACTTTATTAAAGGCATAATATTCAAACAGTATTTTCCATTTTCATCTTTAGATACATCTTATGAGCTCGATTGGGAAATCCAAAAATGTTATAGTTCATAGACAAATGGTGAATCATCCACTTATCTCTCCATTTCTTATTAAGACTTTTTTTTCGCACAGAATTGATATTTGTGAATGGGTTGGTAAGGGAGAGCAATTCTCAGCAGTCAATAGTGATTCAGCTGGAAACACGGTAATATCTCGGGTCATTTTATAGTCCATTGCACAGACACAAACTGTAATGGTTTGTAACGTGTGTAAAATCACTGTGGGCATGCAGTGGCAAGTGTATTAAATGTTTAAGTACATATATTAAATTGAATCATAATGCGTTTGAATTGGACTGCATAAGGGGATTTCAGCAGCATGATATTAATAAAAGTACTAAAGGTGGAATTTGGTTTGAAAATTATGAGTGCATACAGTATGTGATACAGAGTGGGGCAGCTTTAAATCATGCTCATTAATTAGTACCTTTTGGTGTTTTGATTTTGATTCTTCCAGCCTACTACTTCTCTTTCCATTTTTTACTGCTAGCGATTATTAGTGAATCATATTCAACACATGTCGACTAGTCTAACACTTATGCACCGTCTTTCATTATTCATGAATCATATGATTCATGATTCATATATTCATATGATTCATATATTCATATTCAGTGCAACATATATTGCTTGATTTGACTTTGAGACATTTCTTTTAATTATGTCATATCCATCACAAACGGTCACATATAGTCTGATTCCAATTTGAATAATTTTTAAAACTCTCTCTCTCTCTCTTTTTAAATACATACAGTGCAACATATATTGTTTGATTCTTGAACAAATGACTCATATGAAATCATATCCATACATCTATCATGTTTTCTAAGTTTTGTATGAGTGGTCCTTATAAACTGATACTTTATAGTGAATCAGTTGCATACATAGAGTGCAACACATATTGTATTATCTCTGAACACATGACTCAAATTATTATGAAATAATAATTATTATTTTTAAATCATCAGGTATTTGATTCCACTTTTAATTCCAATTTTTATTAAAACCTGCTCTATTTTTTTTTTTTTTAGAATGCATCAGATGCATACAGTGCTACACATACAGTCCAACCCATATGAGTGATTCTTAAGAGCTGGTTCTTTATAGTGAATCAAATATGTACAGTTCGTCACATGTTGTTTGATTTCTGAACAAATTACTATTATGAGTCTATTCTTTTTTTAGTGAGTTAAATTCATACAACTATCATGAATCATCTGATTCTCAAATGAATGACTCTTTTAGGTTCTTTATAGTAAATCAAATTATTACATACATCATGTATAATATGATTCCTGTGTGAGTGATTTAAGACATGATTTTTTTTATAGTGAATCTGATATATAAAGTTCATCATATGTTGTTTGATTTTAGAACAAATGACTCTTATGAGTTTGTTCTTTTTAGAGAGTCAAATTCACACAACTATCATGAATCATCTGATTCTCAAATGTACGACTCTTATGAGCCAGTTCTTTTTAGTGAATCAAATCCATACGTCCATCATGTATAATATGATTCTCATATGATTGATTCTTAAGTGCTGATTCTTTATAGTGGATCAAATATATACAGTTCATCACGGGTTGTTCGATTTCAGACAATTGACTCTTAAGAGTCTGTTTTTTTTAGTGAGTCAAATTTATACAACTATCATGAATCGTCTGATTCTCTAAATGAACGACTCTTATGAGCCAGTTCTTTTTAGTGAATCAAATCCATAAATTCATTGTTTAATACAATTCCCATATGAGTGATTCTTAAAAGCTGATTCTTTATAGTGAATCTGATTTATACAGTTTATCACATGTTGTTTGATTTTAGAACAAATGACTCTTATGAGTCTTTTTTTTTTTTTTTAGTGAGTCAAATTTATACAACTATCATGAATCGTCTGATTCTCAAATGAACGACTCTTATGAGCCAGTACTTTTTAGTGAATAAAATTCATACATTTATCATGTTTAGTCTGATTCCCATATGAATGACTTTTATGAGCCAGTTCTTTATTGTGAATCAAATCCATATAACTCTCATGATCTTATTCCCATATGAATGACTCTTATAAACTTTTTTTATAGTGAATCAAATGCATATACAGCAACATATGTTGAAGTCAGAATTATTATTGTTTTATTTCAGCTAGAATAAAAGCAGTTTTTATTTTTTTTTTAAATAACATTTTAAAGTCAAAATTGTTAGCCCCTTTAAGCTATATATTTTTTGATATATATACAGAACAAACCATCATTGTACAATAACTTACGTAATCAACCTAACCTGCCTAGATAACCTAATTAACCTAGTACAGCCTTTAATGTCACTTTAAATGTCTCTCTATCTACTGTAAAAATAAACAGGGAGTAATAATTCAGGGGGGCTAATAATTCTGACTTTAACTGTATGTTGTCATATTTATGAACAAATCACTTTAAAACAAAAAAATATTTATTACTAATGGCATCTGCCTCATGCCAGAGTAATTGGTGGTTTATTCCACTGCGGAAGGGATAAATCAGCAAGTATGCCCTGGATTAAGGATTGTGAGTGACGTTGATTCTGTAAGTAAATCAAACAGCAAATTACTACTGTAGTACTGTGAAATTATCAGGCAAGATACTTTTTTTTTCTGTGAAAATGTTTAGGTGAAGATTTCCGTGTAGTACTTTACAATAATAAAAAAAAAAAACTATTTCATTTAATATTATTGTTTGTGTAGTATAAATTCAATTCAGATGCTTTATTGCTCTAAAATACAACATATGCTTTCTGTTTCCACTTTTAAGATCAATAGTGTGATGTCTGTATTTCAAATATAAAGCCACATGTCTTTGTAATGGATGACAGACCTTTAATCTAAACAGACTCTGCATTTCAATGAACGATTCAAGGATGAAGGGCCTCACTGGACTCCTGCACACCTTTAATTGACAATAACCTACAGCGCTGTTGATTTCTCCAACATCATCCCTTCCGACAGATTGTCTATAGTTTTCTTGTCCTCTATGCATTATGTGAAACAGAAACAACAGTCATGGTCGTTTCTGTACATTTCACAGCTTCTGGCTGTAGAGATCGGCAGCTTTAGAAAGATGATGGAATGTAAATAGTTTGACACAGAAATGCCAACTGGCCCTGCAAGGACTCGAACCAGCAACCTCCTTGCTGTAAGGCGACAGAGCTAACCACTGCAGTCATTGTGCCGCCCTACATTACAACAATGGCACTGTTAAAGGAAACCTTATGAACTTGAAAAGGGGAAAAATGTAGGGCAAAACCACAAGCTGTGCATATACCCTATATAATATAAACAGTGTTTCAGAAAACACTGTTATGTAACAGATGTGCACATGTGCAGTGGCCAACTGGAAACACACCTGCATGATGGCACAGTTGTGCAACATCGGGCTGTGTGACTGCTTGCTGTATGTCTGTCTGCTTCTCTGTCTTACGCACAGTTGGACAGTACAGGTAATTGAATGCTCCATACCAGCAGACCAAGCCATTTGGAGGAGCTGATCTGTCCTGTGCTTATAAAGGTGTGGAATGTGATGACAGTTGCCATGGAAACTTGACAGATGAGGGGGCTTTGGGGTCAGAGTGGATAGACATGAAATAAATAAAAAAAAAAATCCAGCATGATGTATTGACTAGAAGATACTCACAGTATACTCACTGTCTGTCTGTCTGTCGATACATAAATTTATGGTAAAGTCTAGGAGAGATACAGCAGCTGATACTCACATTATCCATCTATCCATCCATCCATCCATCCATCCATCCATCCATCCATCCATCCATCCATCCATCCATCCATCCATCCATCCATCCATCCATCCATCCATCCATCCATCCATCCATCCGTTTATGGTAAAGTCTTGAAGAGATACAGCTGTGGACCTATCTATCTATCTATCTATCTATCTATCTATCTATCTATCTATCTATCTATCTATCTATCTATCTATCTATCTATCTATCTATCTATCTATCTATCTATCTATCTATCTATCTATCTATCTATCTATCTACTATCTATCTATCTATCTATCTATCTATCTATGGTAAAGTCTTAAAGAGATACAGCTGTGGATATCCATCCATCCATGGTAAAGTCTAGAGGAGATAAAGCTCTGGATACTCACATTATTCATCCATGTTAAAGTCTAGAGGAGATACAGCTGTGGATATCTATCTTTTCATTCATCCATTCATTTATGGTTAAGTCTTAAAGAGATACAGCTGTGGATATCTACCTACCTATTAATCTCTCCATCTATCTATCCTTCCATCCATCCCTCCATCCACCCCTTCACCCATCCATCCCTCCATCCATCCATCCATGGTAAAGTCTAGAAGAGATACAGCTGTGGATATTTATCCATCCATCCATCCATCCATCCATCCATCCATCCATTGTTCTAGCTATCATTCCATCCATCCATCCATCCATCCATCCATCCATCCATCCATCTATCCATCTATCCATCTATCCATCTATCTATCTATCTATCTATCTATCTATCTATCTATCTATCTATCTATCTATCTATCTATCTATCTATCTGCTAAATAGGTTTATGTTTGCTAAAAACTAAAAAATAGGTCTGCTTCAAAAAGACTTCAATATATTTATTTTGTTTTGCTTGAATATTTTTTTCACTCCCAAAATACTGGTAGCCCTTTACTTGAATTTTATGAAACACTGTTCAGCATTTATTGTTCTGCTGAATCAAAAGTTTTTGTAAAATGATTTTTACAATCATTTTCATTAATATGATTTGTGTTGTGAATGACAACTTACAGTATGCTGTAGATGATTTACATAATATATTTACATACATACTTGTGTGAGTGAATATTTGTTTTACATTTTTATTCAAGATAAAAAAATAATGATTAATAAAGTGTTTAAAATAATAGTAATATATACTATTAGTGTGACAAAAATGTCAAAAGCAGCAAGCGCGCTAAAATAAACTGACATTTTATTTTTCATCCCAGACCAAGGCATACTATATATGCTAAGTAAATGCAACCCAGAATATCTAACATCTGAATAATTCAAAGTTTGTAGAACATGAATGAGCTATAACCAGAAAAAAATCACCCTAAATTTTGAACCCGCAGGGAAACATTTTCCTGAAGAGGCTCTAACCTACTTTCCACCAGTTGCACATTCGTATTTTATATATATACAGCAATTATATATATATATATATATATATATATATATATATATATATATATATATATATATATACTTGTGTGGATGAACGACTGCTTTCCTCTCTCTCGCTCTCTTTAGCTGTGTGGCGGTTTGATCTCAGTTAAAGTCACAGAGGGAGATTGTACGGAAGAACAGATTGTTGAAGTTTCACCGTCGTCCTCTCATCTGTCTCTGAAGCGGCTAACAAATCACTTGCTTCTTCAACAGGCTTTGGTCTCAGGGACAGCCTGTCGATCTGCATTTTCTACCTATCTCTTTATCTTATTCCCAGCCCAGCAGCATTAAAACTGCCCTCTTTCAAATGTGTTCTAACACAGAAGAGCAGATCCCAGCAGAACACACTTTCACTTCAGTGTATGATAGCAAAAGACATTTCAGAGTGTGTAAATCCACTGCCGTTCATTATAAAGACCGCCGCTGTCAACAATGATTACTCTCATGATTTATTGACACTCAGACAGAAATACTATATTAAAGGGTTAGTTTTGTTTACACTTTATCCAGTTTTTAGAATACATATGAATTATTTGATGTGGAAAATAAATAATTAAAACAAAGAAATGAATTTGTTAAACACCTCACCATTATGATGTTTTTTCTTTTTGCAATTGTAAGTGTATAGCTCATTATGATGCGATTTACCACATTTTGGACTCTCAGGACTGATTTTTCTAATCCCTATAGACAGGAAAAAATAAAGTAGTGATTGTAGGTTGAAGGAAAGTAGTGGAGTAAAAGTACAGATACAGCACTAAACATGTACTCATATAAGTGAATTGGGTAAGTGTTGAAATATCTTGCCAATTCCATGGGTGTTCAATAAAAAAAAAGGTCAGGAGAGGGTTTTCTTCATTGTCAAAATATTAGTAATTTATTAAGCTCTGGGTTATGTTACCCCAATGCAATACAAAAATTTCATTTAAGAGGTTCACAACTGACTTACATTTCCCTGACTCCAGCATATATACACAACTGATATTAACAGGTGGAGTTTTAGTGTAACGTCACTTATCAGTCATCCTGCAGTCATTTGGCTCTTGTATCCCAAACACACCTCCCCATCCAAGATGAAGTATGCTTGGTCAATGTATGGTATCATACAAAAGAAAAAAGATTGATTAATCAGTTGTTAATCTAAAAAAAATTTTATAATAAAAAAAAAAAAACAAAGATACAAAAGTAAATAAATAAATAAATAAATTAATTAAAATATGAATTAAATAAAAAATGAATTCCTTTTTCTCCACATGAGCTAAATTGTCTGTAGTGTATGCCTGTGAATGAGTCTGTATGGATGTTTCCCAGTGATGGGTTGCAGCTGGAAGGGCATCCGCTGGGTAAAATGTATGCTGGATAAGTTGGCGGTTCATTCCGCTGTGGCAACCCCAGATTATTAAAGGGACTAAGCTGAGAAGAATTTAAATGAATGAATGAAAATGTACTCAAGGGAAAGTAAAGGACATCTTTTAAACTACTTAGTAAGATACAATTACTGAGAAAAACTACTCCATTAAAGTAACCTGAGTACTTTTCTTTTTTTTTTTTACTTTACACCACTGCATATGAGACACTAAGAACAAATTGTGGGCAATAAAACAGAATTCTGGTCGACACAGTGTCTCAGTGGTTTGCTCTGCAGGTGAGTTGGGTTTCACTTTCAGTTTACTTTTTATATAAAATTGTCATTTCGTGCAATATAATTTAAAGAGATTGACTTAACTCAGAGAAACTCAATGTAGTTGATCATTAGATCGATCTAGACAAAACGTGTGTCTACTCGGGTCATTACCTACATATCAGCGGCTTCTTAATCGCTGTAAAAATCAGTGTGTGCATTTACCAGCTTGCCCTGCAGCTCTGAAACACGTCAATGAGATTATCAGATAACATTTACTCCTGATTCTCCAACAGTCCTAAATGTACTTGAAGCCTATATTCTCCTGACAGAAAAACCATATGGGTCGGTCACCTGTCCTGTCTGGTCTGGTGTATTGAGGTTAGAGAAGAACGATATGGCTGTATAATATGTTTGCTTACATCTATTTATTTCAGTAAAGAATGTTGTATTGCTGTCACTCGTGAACTTTAAAAAGATGAAGCTGGTTTTACATCTCAGGAGACGGTGGGCCTAGTTATCAGATCCTCAAGAGAACATCAGATAAACTTTCCGATTGAAAGAATAAAGTTGTTTACTACCACTACCACCATATAAAATTCTACATAGAACTGCCGCTCATTGGTTATTTGCTTTTTTCTGACCTTCCTCTGGTAACCCTAGAAAGGGTTGTGATAGAAAACCCCAGTACATCCCCAGTTTCTGAGACCAGTTCATTATGGACAAACAACTAATGAACAAACTTCCCTACTCATTCACATGCTTAGTTTGATCTGTGGCCTGTAAGGCTGAGTATGTTTTAATCTTTATTATTATTATTTTTTTTTATGATACCAGTGCCTAAATACAGCCAGAATACCTATATGTATGCAATGTGTGGGGTAATGCACATCCAGCTGGTTTATCTTGCAGAATAAATCTGACAAGATAAGATATCTATTTAAAACCTACCTTAAAACTATCACATTTGTATTATTATTATTATTATTCAGTCCCCAGGTAGCTCATCAGTTAAATCAATCATGAACACCAGACAGATAACTGACAGAGCATGGTGCCCTGCAAGACACAATATTTCATTATTGTAAGTTCACACGTAGTTAATGACAATAAAGAGCATATATAAGATTATATATATATATATATATATATATATATATATATATATATATATATATATATATATATATATATATATATATATATATATATATATATATAATAATAAATTATGTATTTACAAATGGTCAAGATGATTTGTAGTACCCGGATTAGTCTGTGTTATTATTGAATCGTTTTTTTTATTTTATTTTATTATTATTATATATATATATATATATATATTTTTTTTATCTGGGAAAATCTTATCATGTTATAAAAATACCAAAAAGCAAACAAGCAAACAATTAAAATACTAAAAATAGTAACATAGTAGTTGCATACCATGACTCATTATGGAATTATTTATAATGACTGAGGACACAAAACATATAATTGTAAACAATACATTTTGTGTATCTTCCAAATGCAAAATAAACAATGTGCTGTCTGCCTTGTGGATAATTAAGTTGTGCAAAGCACATGTGAGCTGCTCATGCATCAGTAGCAGAATTTAAAGGCGTGGTCCACTACGATATCATATTTGAAACTTTAGTTGATGTGTATTTTTTTAAACTTTAGTTAATTGTGTAATGTAGCTATGTGAAAATAAACAACATCTCTGAATGTACTACGCTCAAAGATCAATGCAAAGGGAGAGATTAGCTTTTACAGAGATAGCATAGTAAAGCCTACAGCGAACGAAGATTGGGAACTACAAAAAATACATCCAGGCTAGTGAGATTACAAACACTTCAGGTTACTCACATATACCCTGCCCAGTGAAGGGGTGTGGCCAGAGGTGTTGTATATAGCAGAGAAAACTAAATGCCATTCAAACTCTGCTATTTCCTCAGATCTTCGTCTGTTTCTGTATTTGGGCTTCCAAAGGACACGACACAAAGAGAGGGGTGCTTTCAATTTTATTTTTATTATGTTTCAGAGAATTATTTAAAATATATATAGCTAGCATTTGACAAAGGTCAGGTTCCAGAATCTCTCAAAGAAGCTGCAACTCCAACCGTGATAGAAGAAGCTGTGGATCATTAGCCACAAGTTGTAAGTATTTTTATTTCTTAAAACTAATCTATTACATGCACAGTTTCTAGCGTTAATAGTATGTTGAAGTAAGGATGTAAACAAGAATGTAAACAATGTGAAATGCTGTTTGGCACCACTAACAATTTAGCTACAAATTCATATTTATCAGTCAAACTGCTGTGAACAGCCACAATCTTCAGCAGCACCGCAGAGTCTCTCTATGCGGCCACTTTCCATGCGTTCTACATCTCAAATAACAAACTCGCAAAAGGTACAAGAACTTTCGTATTACTTAAACATGCCTATTCTGACTATATGTGAAAGACATTTGTCAGATTTAATTATAATTACAGGTACAGGTATACAGCAGAGGCAAAGTGCATGTTTGTAGAGGCATGCTGCTTCCTGGTGACGTGGAGCTGATCCGCGAATCACAGCACAATATGTTAGCTGACCAATCAGAGCCTCCTGAGGGTGGGCTTTAGGAGGAACTAGCAAATATGACAGTCGTTTTCATGTTAGCTGTGTAGTAATATATAATCAAAGTAAGATATATGAAAATATATCATGATTTTTTACAAATGAAGCATGAGGACACATTGCTTTACATCCCATAAACACAACCAAGCCTTAAAAATAATCTCTGGACCTGCCCTTTAAGCATACTGTATTAAATATGTTAAATAATTGCAAATTTTATTTAGCTAATTTTAAATTTGCAAATTGCAGTGACACTATCATATATTACTAATTAAAAAAGGTGGCCCGTTGACTTTTGTCATATAAAGAATGACATTTACCTTGCCGTTGTTTTCAATTAAATGCTTAATCATGACTTTAGTGTCTAATTCTTATTCATTTTTTAATAACATGTATTTTATATATAAATATAACTTGTAATAAAATGTATCTCATTTGTATATTTTAGTGTAATTTGCTCATCCTCCATTGAGGGTACGTTTAGGGGTGGGCTTGAGGGGTCATCCCTTCCATTAAAAATTGTACTTTTTGTATTTTGAAAGAAATAGCCACTGTTTTGACAATACCTCAAATAGTTATTTTTTTCTTTTGTGTGTGTGTGTGTGATGTTGTGCCAGTTAAAAAGGTAATATAGAGCCCTAGTGGCCAGTGAGTGTATTGACAAAAAAAAAAAAACATCAAATCATCAACACATCCTGTCCTTTCCACATATGAACCCAGACTGTGAATTTGTGCTCACTAGAGTATGTATCCAATAAGTCCGGGATGCTCCAAACAAGCTTCAGAGGTTCAACACACTATGAAGGTCAGAGAATCAATCCCATCAGCCTTTGTTATATAAATAATAGTACCGGCCTATCCCAGTGTGAGGTTCCAGCTTCAGGTGCAGGCATTGATTGAAAAGGCAGGGAAGGGCATCTGTAATTGTGGAGAGAAACACAAACTCCCTGGGCCGCGGTGGGCACTGCAGCTGGGATTGAAAGAGATTAATTAGCTCTGTCTACAATGACCAGACTGCACCAGGTTATCTGCTGGCTATCAATTACCCGGCAAGGTAATAAAAATCTAAGGACTGATTTTGGATGACAGTCGGCATGGTGAGGTTTTACAAAGTGCACGACTGTTGTTAAAAACGTGATTTTCATAGAGATGTGCACTTTCAGAAATAAAGATACAAGAGCCACTACTGGGGTGATACAGTAGTTTCTTAAAAGCTGTACATTTGTAACTTAGGGTGCTTTCACACTAGCACTTTTGATCTGCACCCGAGTTCGTTTGACGTCATAGTACGGTACGTTTAGCTAGTGTGAACGTGTCTTCACCTGTGAACCGTACCTGAGTCTGCCTGAAAGAGGTGGTCTGGGGTACGGTTCATGCAAACTCTGGTACAGTTCACTTCTGATGTGAATGCAATCATATCAGACAACGGAAGTGAACCGCCAACTGTACAACAAACTATAATTTTCATAACGTTTATTCGTGTGTGTGTGTGTGTGTGTGTGTGTGTCACGTTTCGTACCTTAGTGACAAGCGGGACTGAGCCAGGGCAAACACAGAAAAACCAAAAGCTTCAGTAAAAGCAGAATGACCGCGATGTGCGGACGTCTTTTCATTTCGGCGCTTTGCTTTCGTGGCGGTCACCTAGCAACAGCCGTAAACAAAACAACAGCTTGATGACCCGAGCGTACCGGGGTTCAGTAGGAAAAAAAGACAGTGTAAACACAAACCAACAGATAAGGTGGCAAGGGAGACAATTGAACTTGGGTACAGTCCAGGCAATTGAACCAAGTGTGAAAGCAACATAAAGGGTCCTTATTATTACCTCAAGGGTACATATTAGGGTACATATACAAATGTGTACCTCTTGAAATGTTTATATACTAATATATACATTTGAAGTACCAATATGAACCCTTTACATACAAATATGTACTTTTTGAAAAGGTACCACCCCAGTGACGACTCTCACCTTTATTTTCGAGAGTGTGTGTAACTGTCTGGTTATTTCTCTTTATATTTTGTCCCTATGAGAATGAAATTTCCCTTAGAGAAAACCACATGAGTATCAAAAGAGCTTGAAAACTGCATGTCAAACAAATATTGTATGTGTGGTTTTGCAGCATTGTCATGTGGAGAAAAAAAAAATCAAATGTGGTCACTTTTTTATGTTAAAAAAATTCCAGTCGCATTTGATTTTTTATGTTTCATGTGTGTTTAAAGTAACACACATCCCATTTTGGTGTCCACATCAAAATTAATTTGTGAAGGTAAATTTATATACAGTGCATAGGAAGCATTGTATAATTAGTGTCAGTTTTAATTTTTCTCTTGGAACGCTTTTTGAATCAAAATATAAGTTAAAGTGTTGGTGATATACAGTATTGTGGGTTATATAGTATGGGCAATTAGGGGTAAAATGTTTCTTCTTGTCCAGTACTATTTACATTTATGTAAAAATTTAAAAAAAACACACTTATACTGACATGTATTTATTATAGGGCTGCAACAACGAATTGATTAAATCGATAAAAATCGATTACTAAAAGAGTTGGTAAAGAATTTCATAAATTACTTGTTTGATTATTAAAAAAAAGCACTCTAGCACACTGAAGGGAGTTCAACAGCAGGTAAATCACAAAAAAAATCCTACTTTTGTTCCATTTTGAAGTGAGTACCGAAAAGTCCCTGGTGCTAGTGTTTACTCGTTATTCAGCTTGACAAGCATGACAAGTTAGCGTTAACTTGTTAACCCTTAGAGCGGCAACTGAAACTTTTAAACTGAGCTTTGGCGCGTTGGCTGGCACTGAGCCAGAAAAAGACTTGACATATTATCAAAATTATGCAGTGTTTTCACCATCTAATGCTTATTTTATGTTTTAGACATGCAAATACACACAAGTTCTAGTAAAACATTACATTTAGAGTTTGTAAGACACTCAAGAATGTCTATGGAAGTCTAACAACCCATTCAAATGTTATTTACTGATGTGTATCATTCATATCAGATATACAGTTAAAGTCAGAATTATTAGCCCCCCTAAATTATTAGACCGCTTGTTTATTTTTTCCCCAATTTCTGTTTAACGGAGAGAAGATTTGTTCAACACATTTCTAAACATAATAATTTTATTAACTCATTTCTAATAACTGATTTATTTTATCTTTGCCATGATGACAGTAAATATTATTTTACTAGATAATTTTCAAGATACTTCTATACAGCTTAAAGTGACATTTAAAGGCTAAACTAGGTTAATTAGGGTAATTAGGCAAGTTATTGTATAACCATGGTTTGTTCTGTAGACTATCGAGAAAAAATATAGCTTAAAGGGGCTAATAATTTTGTCTGTTTTTGTTTAAAATTTGTTAAAAATTTTGTTTAAAAAATTAATAGCTGCTTTTATTCTAGCTGAAATATAACAAATAAGACTTTTTCCAGAAAAAAAAATATTATCAGACACAGTGAAAATTTCCTTGCTCTGTTACACATAATTTGGAAAATATATAAAAAAAAATAAATAAATAAAAAAAAACATTTGAAGGGGGCTAATAATTATGACTTCAACTGTACGTAGTGAAAGTAACTATAAAGTTGAATATACTCTTCTCTAAGTTCCCCAGACACTTGCTTGGATGTATTTGGGGAGTAACTGATTAATTTACATACGTTTTTTATTTTATTATTATAGCAGCTCAGGGATGTTCAAAGAGCAGCATGTTTGTGCACTTTCTAATGATTGTAGTTCTGTTTTTGAATAAAGTGTTGGAAATTAATGTTTAAAAAAAAAAAATAGATTCATTGATTAATCGAAAAAATAATAGACAGATTAATTGATTATTAAAATAATCATTAGTTGCTTGCAGCCCTAATTTATTAAATCATATAAAATAATATGTTGTACAAAATTGTAGTCTATGTTTTAACTTAAAAGAGTATAATACTATATATATATATAAAAAAATATATATATATATTTTACATTATTTTACAATATTATTTAATGTTTAAAGAAAATTAAACATTTAAATGTAAAATGAATTAGCATTTTGGGGATTAGAGCCAAGTTTTCTAATACTGTGTGTGTTTGTTTGTTTGTGTGCATATGCATACATGTGTGTGTGTAGCACATCGGTGTGAACGCAGCATATATTAAATCTGAAGATATCCAAATCAATCTGAGAAATGCTGTAAGCATGCACTTAACTAATGTTTGCATGTCCTAAAATACAGTTTGACCTGTTCAGGGTTGCATATAATTAAAATACAACATCAAAGAGACTTTTAAAGCTTTTAGCGGACTTTGCTAATGGACTGATGGAATAATTTAGCTAATTGCTTTCTTGGTTAGAAATGTTTTACCTTGAACTTGTGAAACAACAGCAAATCAGCAAAACACATTATGAAAACTGTAACATCAACTAATATATTATACTGTGTAACAGTATACAAATGGATAATTATTTGTTTCATTAAATAATAATTTACATTTATGTGATATATATATATATATATATATATATATATATATATATATATATATATATATATATATATATATATATTTTTTAATTATTATTCTTTTTAATTTTCACTTTTGTAAGAGGCACCTTATTGATTAATTTATCTCTTTTTATATTTATTTTTTTTTTTTTATTTTTTTTTATTTTTATATTTATATTTAGTTGATTTTTTATTAATTTGTATTTTATTTTATTTTATTTCATTTTTTATTTATTTGTATTTTGTTTTATTATTTATCATTTTCATATTTATTTGTATTTTATTTTATTTCAATTTTATATTTATTTTATTTCATTTCATTTTTATATTTATTTGTATATTATTTTATTTCAATTTTATGTTTATTTGTATTTCTTTTCATTTAATTTTTATATATCTTTTTTATTTTTATATTTATTTGTATTTTATTTATTTATTTATTTTTTTTTGTGAAAATAAAGGCCAATATTGTAATTGTTTGTGAAATGTAAAACTTGTGAATCCTGTGACTTTTGATTGACAGTTGTTTACAGTACACTATATTTCTTTCATTTTATAAAGTAAGTTAAGCTTAATCAGTTGACTGCCCGCAAAAGAGTGCTTTTTGATACTAAATAGGTAACTGGGAATCAATAATCAGATATGACAGACTAACATATTAACCACATCTGGTCTTTGATTCATTCTCTTGAATGTCACATAAGAGATTGAATATGACAGATCTGCTAAAACATAAACATTGCTGCTGATATCAATGAAAAAAATGAGGCCGAGATTTGCAGGGTGCATCACTCCCACTTTATTGCTTCTGTTGATTTTTCCAAACAGCCTTTCATTATAGTAATTGCCATGTCCGTCCATCAGTGCACTGCCCCTTAAAATAAATAAATAAATAAATAAAATATCTTAACTGTGAATAATGTCAGCCTTGATGTGGCAAATGTGTTGTGAATGTATTACATGGCATTATTAGGGTTGTTTGAAGGACAGAAGAGGACAAACTTGTTTCCATCAGCTATGGCCTGTTTGAATGTAGATAACACTGTTAGTGGGTGTGGATGAGTCGACTCGGTCTTTGTTTGTGTGTTTAAGTCTCGCGTGTGTCAACGGACTAGATATGTATTGATGTAATCTATTAAAATTGTTAATTATATTGGGCAAACATGGCTTCAAAGCCCCCTCTGTATCTTATGTCTTTGTTATGCTCGCAGACATGCAAATGTTAGGAAACAGACGCCAACATATATTCTCCTCAATAAAACTCCTTTATGTTTGCAAATAAACAAATGTCGAGCACCATTCTTTAAAGGGGAAATAATTTTGATGGGAGATGTTTTCATGAAATGTTTGTAATTTTCAGTTAGATTTAGTTTTAAAAATAATATTGCAATTTGATAAAATAAATAAATACAAATGACAACTCTCACAGCTAATTTGCTATAAACTTTAATTAAATACATACAAATGAATTAATGAAAATTATAATGCTTTACATTTAATGGTTTTTTTAATAAATTGTAGTTTTATCATATTTTATTTTGTAAATTACTCATTACAATATTATAAAATATTATTTAAGTTAAAAACACAAAAATATAGCCCACAGTCAGCGCCTTTCATCTGTGTCTGTAATCTGCAGCACCTGCAGCCTCTTGTTAGAAAGTAATCCCGTCATTCAGAGTTCATAATAATCCAGAAGGTGATGATAATAGTTAAACATGGCAGTTTGGTCATGTTTTGGGTTGCAGTTGCATCATTTGCTGTTGTTTTTTCCCGCTTCTCCTTTGTTTTTGTTTTTCACGCTTCACTCTCACATTTGTTCCTTTCTAACAGGAGCAGATATCAAAGGACTTCAATGATCATGAGCAGGTTGTAAGATCTTAAAAAGTTCATTATTTAAAATATAGACGAGAATGCGAGCTCTCTAGACAAAGTGAAACCACTTTTAGACGGGCTTGTAAACCAACAACAGGTCACAGCAGATTTTGTTCTTCTTGGCCTTGTTGCTGTTCATCTAGACGATGACAAAGTTTGTTTGAGCTGGGGTCGACCATGGCTCGTTATTATATGTATAAATTATTACGCTTCTGCGCATCTTTAGTTTTCAGTCTAGCTTGTTGCCTGTGCGAATGACGTATCTCTGTAAACCAATAGCATCCAGCTGCACGTCTAGCTCCGCATTCTGGTACACTTGGTATCCGTTGCAAAGAGTCCCGAAAAAGTGGTACGGTATGGTTCGGTACTCCTTTTGATGCTGCGTTCACACTAGACGTGGCATGCGCGTTAAGCGCGAGTGATTTACATGTTAAGTCAATGCAAACGCGCGAATAGACATCCTGCGGCGCGATACGCGCGAATGATGCAAATTGCGCGAATGGCGCGGTGCGAATTGAGCGTTTCGCGCGTTTGACGCACTTAACGAGCGTTTCGTGCGAATCTCTCGAATTCGAAAATCTGAACTTTAGCATACATTTGCGCCGCTTTAACCAATGAGAAGCTTGCTCTTGTGGGGGCGTGATTGGGACGTACAACCTGTTGTCTGTGTTCCGAGGGAAATCCTCCAGCCTTCACCGACAACAGTTCATCAAACTCGGCTGGGCTCAGTCAGAAGCACCGCTGAAAGCGTCCGTCATCCAGGTTAAGTTTCTGGAGGAGTTTATGAGCTCACAGAGCTGGATGCACCTCTGAAAGGATGTAGTGGACTCAGACACGACCCTAAACGTATCGATGCTGTTTTTCAGTCTTCATAAAGCACATAAACAGTTATTTTCTTCATAAAAATCCATGTTGGCCATTTAGCTATGAAGCTAGAGTCTTCGGGCTGACAGAAGCCCTGCCCATCATGTGAATCCGCGTCTGTTCTGATGTGAATTTGACACGCGAATGAAGCGGGGTTTGACACGCGTATGAAGCGAGTAAACTCAAATGTTCACATGGGTATTTACGCGTGAATAGCGCAATTTATCTGGTGTGAACACAGCATTACAGTGGAAACGGCCATGAAATTGTGCCGAACCATACCATGCTATACCACTCAGTGGAAAGGGCCAATAATGTCGTGGAATTACTCCAAAACCTTAAAATTATGGCTTTATGCTTGTAATTTAGATTTTGTTTTACAATTAAAATGTTTGTTATTCTGACTGATTATCATTTTCAAACCAGTGGTCATTGTCATGTGGCATGGCATGAAATTAGACAAATTGCCTTGCAGTATTGCCATATTTTCCTCATCACGGACCAATTTACTGGTACTAGACACTGTAAAAAAATATAGATTTTTTTTTTTTTTTTTTATAAACAAATACAGCAGCAAACCCCCCTGGTTAATCTTGCTGAACACCAGTGCGAAAATGTCCAGTTGAGTTTATATCAGGTTGAAAAGGGGTCACTGGCATCAGTGAAGGCACATGTACCATACTGCTAAAATGTATGTGTTCAATGAACTGTGCTGAACTCACATTTAGAGAACCCCCAGGATATATACACATATAAGACAAACAGTAAACACATAAACGGACAAACATAAACTGTGCAATCAACCATGTCTCTGCATATTACAGGTCTATGGGCTGTATGGAAGTTTTGAATGATTTTTTTGGATGATGGAAACTGCCCTGAGGCCTTCATTTAGGCTCTCAACAGCTATGCTACGATTTCGCTAAAGGGACAGTTCACAGAGTAATGAAAATTACAGCATTGTTTATTCGTTCTCAATGTCATTCTGAAGTACTCTTCTGTTAAGCACAAAGGCAGACAAAACAAAAGAAGCTTTCAGTCATCAAAAAGGACACTAAAACAAAATAAAAGTGCTCTGTTGTGCTTCATTCCGACTTGTTTATTAAATATAAATTCAGTCACAGAGGTTTGCTGTTTTTCCAAGATTTGAAGGTCATGCAGATAAAAAAAACAAACAAATATACAAATATACTCTTTCAGCATGCTGCTAACATGTTTTTTTTTTTATCACAAATAGTATGTATCTATTAGCACTTAGCACTATGATAGCATGTTTTGCGTGATACTACAGGTGATATATAGTATGACTTATCATACTGCTAACAAGTTTTTGGTTACAGGTTGATAACGTGTCTAGCATATTTCTGGTAATGTTATAGCACATTGCTAACATGCTTGTTAAAAAGTGTGTTGTTTAGTACATCGTGTTTGCTAGCATTCTGCATGATAGCATGTTGCTAGCTTGATTACCGCCTGTTTATCATCGTCCCAGCATGTTTTTAGAAATTCCAGCACATGCTAGCACAAATAAGCATAGCTAGCTTCTCTAGCTAGCCAGATATAAGTTCATAAAATATGTTAGAAATTTGCTTCCTGTAATTTTATCATACTTTTTTCTTAGACATTTGATTCAGTGTAGCATAAATAATTAATTCCCTTATATAAAAAAAATACTTTACTATAGTAATACACTTTAATATAGCATGGTTCAAAAACATTATAGCATAAACTACACTACCTGACAAAAGTATCGCTGTCTATGCAAGTTTTAGGAACAAATGGACTTCTTGCAGGACTCCAGGACTTAGTGGCTTCTTGCACTAAATTCCATCAAGATTCTTTGGATTCATCTTCAATGCCTTCTTCATCTTACCCCAGACATGCTCAATAATATTCATATCTGATGACTGGGCTGGCCAATCCTGCAGCACCTTGACCTATTTTGCTTTCAGGAACTTTGATGTGGAGGCTGAAGTATGAGAAGGAGCGCTATCCTGCTGAAGAATTTGCCCTCTCCTGTTGTTTGTAATGTAATGGGCAGCAGAAATGTCTTGATACCTCAGGCTGTTGATGTTCCACTCTGCAGATCTCTCACATGCTCCCATACTGACTGTTACCCCAAACCATGATTTTTCCTTCACTGTTCTTGACTGATTTCCATGAGAATCTTGGGCCCATGCGGGTTCCAATAGGTCTTCTGTAGTATTTTTGATGATTGGGATGCAGTTTAAAAGAAAAATCTACCTTCTGCCACTTTTACAAATGATCAACTAGAAGTCGATTATTATTTGTTGGTCTTAAACTGGGATTGATGAAAAAGACATTTGTCAGGTAGTGTATAAAGTACTGTAGTATTATTATTATTATTATTATTATTATTTTTTTTTAATCTGGGTCATCATCTTCTCTCTGGGGAATATCCCCATGCCCTTCCAGTGGTGTGTATAAGGTCTAAAACATCCAACAAATTGTTCCAATTTCCTCAAAGCATTACCTGGAAGCCACAGCATCTGTTATTTATAGCCTAATAGTGTGTTTAGTGTTTCCAGATGTTGTGTGTGTGTGTGTTTTGGGATGAGATTTGAAGCCGTTACCCTCCAGCTACTTTACATAAAGGCTCAAATGAAAACTCCCAGTGGCGTGAAGAGAGCAGATGACAACTCTCTGACTAGCCCAGCATGTGTCAGTTACACACAGTAGATTAATCCACATCATAATCATTCATCAGCTGTGGACCTGGAACTAATACACATTAATCCTGACAGTAAACAGGTTTATCTGGCCAAAAGCGCATAATTGCAAACACACTAAATATGTGAGTTGCGCCTCTGTCCACTATGGGGGGCCCTGGTGCTATTTAATAGTTGCACTGTTATAAAGTTGTATGTCAGTTTATGATTATGACTTTCAGGGTGGTTCAGTGGTTAGCACTGTAACTTCACAGCAAGAACGTCTCTGGTTGGAGTCCTAGCTGGGTCAGGTGGCAATTTCTGTGTGGACTTTGCATGTTCTCCCAGTGTTCCCGTGGGTTTCCTTCGGGTGCTCTGCTATTTACATTCAGTCCAAAGCCATGTGGATAACTAAATTGGTTATAGTGTATGAGTGTGTGTGTGTGTGTGTGTGTGTGTGTGTGTGTGTGTGTGTGTGTGTGTGTGTGTGTGTGTGTGTGTGTGTGTGTGTGAATGAGAGAGTGTATGGGTGTTTCTCAGCACAGTGCTGGGCTGCAGCTGGAAGGGCATCTGCTACCTAAAACATATGCCAGTGTAGTTGGTGGTTCATTCCACTGTGGTGACCTAAGCTTAACTTCGACTTCTAGCCCTGATAAAATCATGATGGCTCATTTAATTTCCAGTGAAACTACACAATTTTGAAAACAGTAATCACCAGCATGGCCATCGCCAAACTTTGAGCTAGATTTTATTGTTTGGATGAAAGAGATGGTAAGAGAACGGTGGAAGGGAAGTAAGAGTAAACAGTGAACAGAAAGGTGGGTTGATTGGATGTGCTACAATGATGCCCGGAGACTGAGTATTACAGAGTGGGTTACCATCTCTGTAATATGTTGGTAGAGTGACTGGACTCCTTGATTTAACCTAGGAGGGAAGAGAGGGTTGCAAAGATTAATAGAGGGATGGAGGAAGGGGGGATTGGTTTCGAGAGAACGAGAAGAATAGTGCTAGTGGGCTGGTCTGCCTAAAATAAGTTTTAGGAAGTAGGTGATTGTTTAAGGAGACAATGTGAGGTGTGATTCTAATGCCGAACCTTTGTTAACAAGTTAACTTCATTAAAATCATGTAACATTTCCTAATGATGGATTGCAGCTGCAAGGGCATCCTCTGCGTAAAACATATGCTGGATGAGTTTGCAGTTCATTCCGCTGTGGCGATCACAGATAATTAAAAAGACTAAGCCGAAAAGAACATTAATAGATGAAAATCATGTTACGATATATAAGTATAAGGGTTGATATATATAGTATTAGGGCTGTGCAAGTAATTGGATGTGAATTTTTATGTGCATTGCCGTTGGCTCTAGTAAAACTCCAGCACATGCTCTAAGATGGAGTAACATTTACTAAAAAGAGCTGTAGTTCACTATTAAGGCCATGTTCACACATATACAGGTACCTTTATGAAGTTTCCCTTGCTTTTGTTTTAAATATAAACTCTCTACTTGAGAATGTAAAAAATGCACTGTGATGAATGTTAAGAGCACGCCGAACCAACAGGCAGAGATAATGACACTTTTACACTGTAAAAAAAGGCTTGGGTCCACACAATTCCTTCATGTTGTCCCAACACAAATCGATTAAGTTAACTTATTTTTTTTTTATATAAATGCAATTAGACTGAACATAAACAAAGTAAATTGTCACCAAAAAATAAATAAAAATAAGAATTGTGTTGCTTTAGCTCATTTTAAACCCCACTGAAAAATCCAACAGTCAACTTAATCGAACGAAATGAGTCTAGTTAGCTCAAAATTGTTTATTCTACTCATTTGAAAAGAGTTTTGGACTCAGTGTTGAAAGTAATGAGTTGATGGAGTAAGGAGTAGATGGAGTAAGTTCACAGTAACGGTTTGAGTTGCCTTAACTTATTGGGTTTTACAATACTTAGTTGGTTTGAGTTCTCTTTATTTATTGTTTTTTAATGTGCTCAAATTGCTTTGTTTACTCAAATAGATTAAGTTCACAGTACTCATTAGGATTCATTCTTGAACTTAAATGCTTTTTTGCAGTTGGTTTCCTCGAACGGTTACCTTAACATTTTGGGCTTTACAGTGTAGTTTGAACAAGCAGCAAAAGTCTTTTTTTTCTGGAGTTTATGCTGGGTGCACACCAAATGGAGAATTAAATATTTTTGTGAGTAAAATGCAAACCTGAGAACAGAGGTGGATTATCGTCCTGTTGTAGGAACGACAGAATGCTTAATGTGTTTGCCGAGAGAATGGGGAATTTGCTTCATTTGCACCTTCCATGTTTAGTGTAAAGCCAGCCATATTTGCCAATCAGAAAGAAGAAAAGAGCATGCATGCTGACGTCATGAGGAGAAAACTCCTATGCTATCTCATGGCAATTCCTAACTTTTTGATTTAGTGGCTAATTCGTTTGAATTTGTACGTTCTCATTTTTGTTCAATTTAGTACGATTTGCTTTACCTCAATGCTGGTTGGGTTAAGGGATGGGGTTGGGTGCCATGTATCCTTAATAAAATCATACATTTTTCAACGACTCAACAAATTTTATACGAATTAGCCACTAAACTGACAAAACATAAAATAGTTACATTACCTTGTGAGATTAAGGTGGAAAAGTCCTGTTGTAATGTCCACACAAGCACATTGTACCCAGAGTTTTGAAAAATCTTGACCCTGGCCAGAGTTTTCACAAAGTTTTGTTTTAGTCACCCATATTATGTTTTTGTGTGGACAAAAAGCACATCGAAAACAAAAAGTGTGGTTTTGAAAATACCCGTGTTCTTGTGGACAGGGCCTTAGGCTACACAAAATCCAGTTCAAAATCGAAATTGTAAAATGACGATAGATAATTGTTCTGTGATGACAGATGTTTGTGTAGACTCTCAGTGAATTACTAAAATGAAAAAAAAAAAAAAAAACTAAAGAACTGAACTAAAGCATATGAAAAATAAAAAATATAATTAGACGTGACATAAAATGACATGTTTTATTCCAAATCACGTCATATATTCAGTCCGATATTTGAAATACATCCTCCTGTGAGAAAGTCATGTAGTCGTGTGATGATTACTCACATTGAATCAGTGAAAGTTGTTAAACTTTCCATTCAGTAACTGCTACAGGATTTCCTATGGGAGTTTCATCAGTTTCCACACAAGAGCATCCTCTGAAATATGGAGAACATTTACAACTGATCACACAGTTGTGTTCCCACAATACGATGTGCATGATTATTGTTGCTTTTGATTAATCAAATATGTGATTTGAATTCAATTAATAGCAAAAATTGAAGTGAAATATTATCAGGTTTAAAATGTGCACTTAAATGGACATATTTCAACAAAAACATGACAAAACGCCTGTCTTTTTCCTTTTTTTCATTGAAACACAGTAGAGTTGCATTTTAACTGAACATAAACAGTGCAGTTTGTCTTAAAGTGGCAGCATTGCTTGTTTGTTAGTCAGATTGTTCATTCATTCATTCATTCATTCGTTTTCTTTTGACTTGGTCCCTTATTTATCAGGGGTCGACACAGCGGAATGAACCGCCAACTTATCTAGATTTTGTTTTACACAGCGAATATCCTTCTAGCTGCACTCTCGCATTCACGCACTCATACACTACAGGCAATTTAGTTTATTCAATTGACCGCCATTAGTCAGACTGTTAGAAATAAAAATAATTTAAAAAGTAATATTACACATATTTACACAAGAACCTTTAAATTGTACAGTACACCACTATAATCTACAAGAAAGGAAATGACACTCTAAATCAGACAGGCATACATTGCATTACACAGTATTTCTTGCAGTAATTAACTTGCATTGAAGATAAAAATAATCACAGTCTTGGTAAAGCTACCCTTTAAAACCTACTGGACAAATAAAAAAACCACTCAGTGTGTTTGTCAGCGTCCAGGTCATCAGCTTTAGACATGCTGAGATGATGTTTATTTTCAAATGGTGTGACCAATCCATCCACGCCTCTCATTTTCAGGCCACTTGATCAACTTTTGCTCACGGCTTTTCTATTTCACACATATTACTGCACTGTTTTTAGCTGCAAATCAGGAAGAAAATCAATATTCTGCACAGACTGACCAAGCTGCTTATATTTACAGGCCAGGGATTTCACTTCGAAAGGAGATTTTCTCAAGGTTTTTAGCAAGTGTGAGGAATAGGTTACGGGGTAAAAATGCTCTTTTCAGAACAGCCCATACTGAATCAGTCCACTGAATTTAAGACACTGCTGTGTCAAAGCTCATGAATGTAAAGTCATCATACTTTTCTAGTTGAATTACAGACTCTAAAGTTGAATACATTGTTTTAATAAACATGTATTGATTGGCCAGTTGCTTTTTAGCACAAATACTTAAAAGTTGGATGAATTCAGGTTCAATTTGTATTTTATCTATTGTTAAATAAATGGATGGATGGATGGATGGATGGATGGATGGATAGATGGATGGATGGATGGATGGATGGATGGATGGAGAGACAGAATTATAGTTAGATAGATAGAAGATGGATGGATGGATGGTTGGAAGGATGGATGAATGGATGAACAGAACGATAGATACTGAACGATATGTTTGTGTTTTATGTTATGTAGTATATAAGCATGCACATTGTATATGAAAACATCTTCCTGTAAAATGAAAAAGTATTAATAAAACTGAATTTTGGGTACTGTGAAGGGCTTCCTCCTGCTAAAGTTGAAATGTATGGCACAGTGCAGAATATGTTTTTAAACATCCTTTGAAGTAAAAGGTTAGATGCATTTGTTACATTTCACACACAGAACACTACATAACCCCCCACCCCCCAAAAAAATTATAATAATAATAAAAATAAATAGATAAATAAATAATTTTTTATTTATTTTTTTTTTTCCATGAAGTGTCTTGCCCACTGTTTTACTTTACGAAAAAGGTCTTGATCAAGATCTTACCAAGCAGACTGACACAAGGAAATTCTCATGAGAGATGAGTAATCTAATTAGGAAAATCCACCTCATTCGTGCAATCTGCTCAGTTTTTTTCAAACTTTGCATCTTTAGATTTGCATCAAGATGTCCTTGTTGAGTTTGAGTCAGAAGAAGATTAATAACTTATTCTTTACTTCGTATATGGACCCAATTAGTGTGGATTTTCTTGGGGGACATGCAGCAATAAATAAATAGATATTGTTGTAGGTATTTTTGGGGAGAAATGGATCATTTTAAAATTGTTTTTTTTCCCACATATATTTCTATCTATTAACACATTTTAAAATTGTATTTTTTACTGTAATAAAAGTGTCACTTGATCCTAAAAAAAAAAACATTCTAATATGCTGATTTGAACAAAAAAATTTTTAGTGTTAGCAATGCTAAAAAATACGTTTGGCTTTTTGTGAGGATGGATGGTAATATATATATATAGATAGATAGATAAGACACATAGATAGATAAGACACATAAGATACTTTTTGAAAAAAAAAATCTTATCTTGTTAGGCATTATACAGCATATTAGTCCATAATTAGTATATTATTATTATTATTATTATTTTCTTGTTATTAGTATTATTATTATTATTATTATTTTATTTTTATTTTTTTATTATTATTATTATAACAATAATATGTTTTTTTTCTGTCATTATACAGTATGGATTGTAATGAATCCATGTTCTCAGTGAATGTTAAAGCGTTATGCATGTAAAGCATCTAAATAATATCAACATTATTATTGACAAATATTAACGACTTATATTTTGAACTCTCTTTAATGGACCCTTGTCTCTGACTAAAAGAATCAATCTGGCATTTTTCCACACGAAGCACCTTCATGACATACAATGTCGGCAAGTCTTCACTGACACCTTCTACTGACCTGCAAGAAGTGCTGCTTCAAACGAAAACATCCGTAGGCCATGTCAAAGTGTCTTTGCTGATATTAAGGTCATATAAGTTCCCTAAAACAATCTGCTGTCTGCGAGCCCTGCTAAAAATAGCAACGAGTCAATATTAAGGCCCCGCTCCTGTGCAGAGTTGATCATTAAATATGCATGATTCTTTAATGTAAAACATGACACTCAGCCACGGCAGAACTTGAGAAACATGTCATACCTTCGATACGGCTTGATCCGAAATGCTTGTGTTTGAGAATTGGTGCCAGGATTTGTAGGTTAGCAGGATGAGGGGAGAGAAAAAAAGAGCCATATATTCGGACTGACAGGATTTGTTTGGCAACCAATATATCAATGCAAAGCTCAATAATATGTGCTCTTCTTGAAAGGGCTTGTTATAAATAATTCAGAGCAGGTTCTGTCATAGAGACTCAGGTGCAGGTTATGGATATGATTTGTGTTAGCTGTATTGACAGAGGCTAGTCTATGCGGCTCCTCATTTCCCTGCCCTGGATAAAAAGCAGGCCAATCTGCTTGACTTGTACTTGGACTGATTTATATAGTATAGCCAATATATAGTCTTATTCTGTATACTGTATATGGTGCATTTATTCATTCATTTATTTTATTTTCCTCTTAGTCCCTTTATTAATCTGGGGTCGCCACAGCAGAATGTTTAAACCCCTTATAAAAGTGATTTTTGCATAATAGGTCCCCTTTAAAACCGGTGTAAATTTATTTAGTTAAGAGCTGCAATATTATGTTAGTGTGTTTTGTTTTGGGAGTATCTAGTCAGGAACATAGACTGTAAAAGATATGGAAGTAATATCCGTGATGTCACCTATAGGTTTCTGAAGTCCGCAAAAGAAGCTACAAGTAGGCATGGCCTACGTTTGCGACTCGTTTGTGTTCTGTGCTTGGTTTTACACTATATTAATACAGTGTTTAGACTTTTAAAAACACTGTTGTAATACAAAAAAAAAAAGGTTTCTTATGATGTTTGTCTAATAGAGGAAAACACAAATTACTTCTAAAGAATTAAAATATAGTCTGTGTTAGTAAATGCAAGGCTGTTAATGAAATCCAGGCATAACACTGTATGACAACATTTCAGATGACTGATTTATAGCCTACAGCTAATCAATTTGTCAGATTCTGGAGTGCATTCACATTCTAAACAAAAATATAAATGATAAATGATATTAAATAAAACAAATACATGTATAGAGATGGTATATACGTATATAATTTAACTCGCCTGGGAAATGGAGGCCACTTGAATGGTTTGTGAGCAAAATTAAGCGCACACAGCTTGCCATATCATCTGATAATTGTAAAAAATAATTCCAAAAGACAACTATCTGTGTAAAGTCACATAAAACAAAACAAATCTACAATGTATATGCCGAGTTCAGTGGCTAATCAGCCGGAATCAGGTAAAGTGATGGCAACCAGCGAGACCTAGCTGTCACTCAAGTGGCCCCGCCCTTTATTATGCAGACTTAATATAACTTAATATAAAGGAAACAGATGAGTTAAAAAAAAATGCCCCTCTCACAGTTGTCAACAAGGGTAATATTAGCTTTATAATCTAAAATCGTTCTTTGTAACAGGCTGTATACTCATTTTTACTGCTGTAAAGTTGGCCATTTTAACAGTGGGCTCAATTGAAATTTGCTCTAATATAGAGCTAGGACTATTTAGATGAATTCAGTTTCATTTACTTCCATATTTGCTTCACGAAGGAGAGCGGGAGGCTGTCGCTTGGTCAGAAACAACTCTAATGGCTCCTCCTTCATCTGAAAAGGGGCGGAGCAGCAGCTTATTTGCATTTAAAGCTACACAAAAACAGTGTGTTTTTGTTTCCACTCCAAAAATCGAGGCATTTACAGCATTTTACTAAATGATCTGTGGGATATTTCTTGCTGAAACTTCTCAAAATATAATTGCACGGCATCTAAAGTATTATATCACAATTTACTTGCATAATAGCTTCTTTTTAACAGGCAGCGGGCAAACAGTTAAATCTAAAGTGGCTTGCGAGTACGGTATGAACTGTGGTGATGTCAACTGACTCATTAGATTATGTGCGATGTTACTAGTGTTATCATCAGTATTTGCAGTTTGTGTTAATAGTATAAATCTTGGCTTTTAAGTCACTTACCAGCAAGGTTTCTTTTTGTTTAGCTGACCTTCCTTTAACTCTGGTATTTTTTATCATTGAAATGCAGTGTGGTTTTAACAGCCTTTAAAAGCACTCATATAATGTAACCTCTAACATACCACTTTAATCAACATATCTTTACAAATATGCTAGCGGCGTATTTATTTATATATATTTTTGTACTTTATTTCACATTTTAAGGAAAGCACCACGAGAGCGCTTGAGTTCAGAGCTATTATGTCTAATGCACTGAACTCGGTCATAATGACAGGAAGTACATGTAGAGACTGCGGAGCGGTTTTTCACAACAATTGCAAAATGGAGTTAATTTTATCAATGGTTCCAAAAAGGAGAGTTTAGTAAATATTATCCCTTATTTTTATTTTTTTAAAGCTGTTATTCAATGCTTTAAACATAATTAGCATTCTTTAAAATGCACTTATACTTTAGAATCCTTATACTACTTCACACTAGACTGCAGTGAGATGAGAAATTTCTATGGCAGGCTGTTTTAACATTTAACCTATAAACCTGTATATGCCATCTATTTTTTAGAAAGTACTATCTATTTCTTAAAGTAGTAGTTCAGGATTTATTGGTTGCTAATGCTTATTCTTTAAATACTAGTGCATTTTTTATAATGTCTTTTATTTATGTATTAGTGGATCAGTTCAAATTATTAGTTACTAGTACTATTTTGTTCCTTCTTTTCATTAGACACTAGTAAAACCAACCCAGGCTTATTCTGAAAATGTACCCCTATATACATTTTTGAAGAGTGCTAAATATGTCCCAGGAGCTACATTGTTTTGCCATTTTTGTTTTCGTGAAACCACTAGAGGTCGCTGTGTACACTTTTTTAGATCTCAAATTTCTCAAATGCCATTTTTGCCTGCTCTTCTCAAGTAAATCCACCCAAGGCCGCTGTCGACTGACTGACTGATCAATTGGCCCACCCTCCTCCTTCTCAAAACCCAACCAATAGTGTTTTCAAAAGCACTGATTGACCTGCCCACCCACTTCCCTACTTAAACCCAACCAACAGTTTTAAACCTACTTAAGCCTATAATTGTCACTTTAAGCTGTATAGAAGTGTCGTGAAAAATATCTAGTCAAATATAATTAACAGTCGTCAAGGCAAAGATAAAATAAATCAATTATTAGAAATGAGTTATTAAAACTATTCTGTTTAGAAATGTGTTTAAAAAAAATCTTCTCTCTGTTAAACAAAAATTGGGGAAAAAATAAACAGGGGGGCTAATAATTCAGGGGGGCTAATAATTCTGACTTCAACTGTATATTGATTTATTGCTCAGGATAAATCTTGCTTTATACACTATTGCTACAGTTTTTATTAATTTTGATATCACATTATTTATTTGCAGTTTCCAACTAGTTTTATGATCCAATACTTCACAAAATATTTAACAGAAAATAAACTATCTAAACGGTACCAGTGGTATGAAAGTATATGCCAGCACATGTTATGCACTGAAAATTAAAACAGCTTGCCATAATACGGCTCCTGAAATACTAGTTGTTTTCTGAGTTTGAGAAGATGGCTCAGGGGAGATGGGAATTTTAGTAATATCGATTTACATTTCGTGTTCGGTTTCACTCTCAGAGCATCTCTTAAAGGGTAGAATCCCCAAGATCAAGGCGTTTGGGTTGATTTTAACAAGCGGATGCACTTGAAGCTATTATTAGCAAAAAAGACTAAGCACTTTGAGCATATGGGACAGGTCAAAGATGTCTTTGAACAAGGTTAAAATGACTCAAAAAAAAAAAAAAAAGACGTTTTAAAAACCTAAATGTCACTTGTGTCACAAATAATAAATAGTAGGAAAATAACACAAGCTCCTCTTCTGACATTTACAGTAGTTTATGAATAAAACATTTCTGGACGTGCTGTTCAGAAATATAAATAGTGTTCTATACATCTGTGTGGCTCGAGTTCAAATGGGGGCTTGTTATAACTTGCCTTATACTGACACCTGCTGTTTATGAGCTAGTAGTGCACGCTTTCTGAATGTTTGTACATTGAGCATAGGGGAACCACGATCCTAGATTAACATCTATGTAGCTCCTGGAACATAATTTTTTGTGTAAAATGTAACTCATACCTATTACCTAACACCTAAACCAAACCATAATAATAATAATAGTTGGATAACAATCATGTAGAAGTCCTTAAATCTAACTCTAAGCAAAATATAGCACAAACTCCCTTAATTTGGCTGATTGGAGTGTTGTTCCAGGATCAACATAGGTGTTGATCCAGGAACATGTCCTACTTGGTGAAATCACACTAACCGTTGAAGATACCTGTGTGTTTTGTTATGATTTCTCTTATTGCATCTTCATTAAAACTCTAATTAATGGGTTATAGTTGATAGGTGTTTTAGAGATATATAGGTAGCTGATTTATTTGCTGTTTTGTTTGCTTGATTATTAACAAACAACAGGAAATCTATGACACAATCTTAGCTATAAAATGCATCTTCTGTTGCAGTACTGCCCTCCAAAGGCGAACATTAGTATCTACACCAGTGGTCACCAAACTTGTTCCTGGAGGGCCGGTGTATTGCAGATTTTACCTCCAACCCTAATCAAACACACCTGAACAAGCTAATCAAGGTCTTACTAGGTATACTTGAAACATCCAGGCAGGTGTGTTGAGGCAAGTTGGAGCTAAACCCTGCAGGGACACCGGCCCTCTAGGACCGAGATTGGTGACCCCTGATCTACACTAATCAAGTTTTGAGCAGTAATTATTTTGTTTTATTTTATTTTATTTTATTTTAGAATTTTGTCACACTTTATTCTCAGTTTATCTAAATATAACCAAATATATAAATGCATAAAGAGTGGAATAATAATTTAAATAGCTATTATTATTCCATATTATTATTTTTATATATGTCTTTTTAAATGTGTTGTGATAAAAGAAGTGTTTGTACTGTTTTTCAGTGAATGGGTTTCTTATTAACACTATACTGTTCAGATACTATACTGTTCAGATAAGTGGTTTGTTTCAATATAGCTTTGCAGAGAAGAGGGATAAACGGATAAATAAACAGATGGATGGATGGATGGATGGATGGATGGATGGATGGATGGATGGATGGGTGGATGGATGGATGGAGGGATGGATGGATGGATGGAGGGATGGATGGAGGGATGGATGGATGGATGGATAGAGGGACTATTATTATTATTATTATAGATTATTCTGTAAATTAATTGAATATACATTTTAAAAAATGTGTTCAGCCTACTTATTTAAAATGAACAACACAATTATTGTTGTTGTTTTTAATGCAATTGTTTTATGTTCAATCCACTTGAATTTGTAAAAACTATTAAGTGAACTTAATTCATTTATGTTTTTCCAGCACAAACAGAACTCAGAAATTTTTGCAGTATTTTTTCCTATGAGTAAATATAAAACCCTTTTCAAAAATGATTGATTACAGGCCTATCATATACTCATACTAAATGAAATACTATATATAAACAGTACTTTTAAGCTTGCAACTTTCTCACCATGCTGTTAGTGATGTTTCTGCCAGAATTGCATGATGAAATAAATATTACCGCTGTAAATCCTACGTCAACAATGGGATGAAACAAGGGATATACAGGAAGAATCCACATATCTGTAAAGCATTCGATTATTTTCGTAACTGTTTGTGCTCATTTAAGACACAATTACTTGTGTTTAAAACAAAACACAGCTGTACGGTTATTTATTTATTTTTTTTACATTTTTACAGCACTAAGGCTTATTTACTTGACTGATTCCGAGGCTGCATACTGCATATAGGAAGGGCAATAGTTGATGCATTCTTTAATGCAATACGAGTGAAAGTAGCCATTTTAATATTAATTTCAACGTGCTTTCAAGCAAACATAAAGCAAAAGCATAATTCTCCTGAACAGCTCTTGCAGTTATATCACATTTGATATCGACTCTTTAATGCTACTTTCACTTATCATATTTAAATATATATGCATATATATATATATATATATATATATATATATATATATATATATATATATATATATATATATATATATATATATATATATATTTTTTTTTTATAGTCCGAATTATTAGACCCCCTGTTTTTTTTCCGCAATTTCTGTTTAACAGAGAAGATTTTTTAACACATTTCTAAACATAATAGTTTTAATAACTCATTTCTAATAACAGATTTATTTTATCTTTGTCTTGATGACAGTAAATAATATTTGACTAGATATTTTTTCAAGACACTTCTATACAGCTTAAAGTGACATTTAGAGGTTTAACTAGGTTAATTAGGGTTAACCAGTCCGATTAGGGTAATTAGGCAAGTCATTGTATAATGATTCTTTGTTCTGTAGACTATCGGGAAAAAATATATACAGCTTAAAGAGGCTAATATATATATATATATATATATATTTTTTTTTTTTTTTTTCAAACAGTGTTTAAAAAATTTATAACTGCTTTTATTCTTGTTGAAATAAAACAAATCAGATTTTCTCTTGAAGAAAAAAAAATATATATATATGTAAAAAAAATATATATATATATATGTATATATATATATATATATATATATATATATATATATATATATATATATATATATATATATATATATATATATATATATATATATATATATATATATATATATATGTTGTTTATTTAAAAGTGCAAAGAAGATGAAAAATAATGCCAGAGAGAGGGAAGAGATGTTCATTTGTACTATGACAATTGTATATATATATATATATATATATATATATATATATATATATATATTTTTTTTTTTTTTTTTTTTTTTTTTCAAACAGTGTTTAAAAAATTAATAACTGCTTTTATTCTTGTCGAAATAAAACAAATCAGACTTTCTCTTGAAGAAAAA
This sequence comes from Danio rerio, assembly GCF_052040795.2. Classification (NCBI taxonomy): domain Eukaryota; kingdom Metazoa; phylum Chordata; class Actinopteri; order Cypriniformes; family Danionidae; genus Danio; species Danio rerio. Next base: position 42,326,425 of record NC_141032.1, on the reverse strand, counting down.
AAAAAAAAAAAAAAAAATATATATATATATATATATATATATATATATATATATATATATATATATATATATATATATATATATATATATATATATATATATATGTTGTTTATTTCAAAATGCAAAGAAGATGAAAAATAATGCCAGAGAGGGGGAAGGGATGTTCATTTGTACTATGACAATTATATATATATATATATATATATATATATATATATATATATATATATATATATATATATATATATATATATATATATATATATATACATACATATACATATATATAATCGTCATAGTACAAATGAACATCCCGTCATATATATATATATATATATATATATATATATATATATATATATATTTTTTTTTTTTTTTTTTTTTTTTCAAACAGTGTTTAAAAAATTAATAACTGCTTTTATTCTTGTTGAAATAAAACAAATCAGACTTTCTCTTGAAGAAAAAAATATATATATATAAATATATATGTTGTTTATTTAAAAATGCAAAGAAGATGAAAAATAATGCCAGAGAGGGGGAAGGGATGTTCATTTGTACTATGACGATTATATATCCCTTCCCCCTCTCTGGCATTATTTTTCATCTTCTTTGCATTTTTAAATAAACAACAGCTTCTTAAGCTGCTCTGAAACCTGCCACAGACACAATTGATTGGCACACAAAAAAACAACTAGAGCCCAGTCCAAAAAAAAGCCCACCCTGGGGCAAAGCTCACACAATCGTCCCGCTGTCTCGCTTCCAGTTCTTAAAATTCAATGTGTCCAATTGGTGTGGAGGAAAACAAAGGAGTGTGTGCAAATGAAGGATTCCAGAGAGACCAATAACACCTTCAGTGTGATGTTTGTGGATGCGGTTGCGCTTTTACTGTTTGGCTGCGTTTGGTGAGGAGAGCATCTCTGTTGTAATCCAATCTGCTCTGTGGTCTTGCTTGGAAGAGATAAGGTGCTTCATACAACAGTTTATCAGACATTCTCCCATGCAGTCTCTTAAATGGATACCCAGAGGGTGCAGTAAAAGGCCGTGTTGCATTGTGTTCGCTTGCTGCTTTATTGAACGTGGAACAAGGCCATTTGATGCACAAAGCAGAGGTGATCTCGGGTAAAGTGGACGCATCCACTACACTGTACTCTGCAATTTTTTTCTTTCAGTGTATTGTAAGACTGACCACTTTTTCTGGGGAAACTTTTTATTACAGAAGCACTTTACATTCCAGCAAATATAATGGTGAGTCCACTGAATAGTAGAGATAGGAGAAAACACTGGTTGGTGAACTTTGAAATTTGGACAAAAATTTGAGCTCTGCTGAAAAATAGTTTGATAAATGGTTGCTGCATGAATTGTGAGACTTTCTAATCTAGGCTAGTTTGAACAGCAGATGATGCTCTAGGATAGTTTTTACCACCAGACGGCACTATAGGCTAGTTTGAACAGCAGATGATGCTCTAGGATAGTTTTTACCACCAGACGGCACTGTAGGCTAGTTTGAACAGCAGATGATGCTCTAGGATAGTTTTTACCACCAGACGGCACTCTAGGCTAGTTTAAACAGCGGATGGCGCTCTAGGTAAAAACCTGAGGGCTCTAGGCTAGTTTTTAGCAGCAGTTGAGACAGCAATATAGGTTATTTTTAACAGCAGATGGTGCTCTAGGCTTGTTTTTAACAGCAGATCGTTCTCTAGTCTAGTTTTTAACAGCAGATGATGCTCTAGGATAGTTTTTAACAGCAGATGATGCTCTAGGATAGTTTATACCACCAGACGGCACTCTAGGCTAGTTTGAACGGCAGATGATGCTCTAGGATAGTTTTTACCCCCAGACAGCACTCTAGGCTAGTTTGAACAGCAGATGGCGCTCTATGTAAAAACCTGAGGGCTCTAGGCTAGTTTTTAGCAGCAGATGAGACAGCAATATAGGTTATTTTTTAACATCAGATGGTGCTCTGGGCTAGTTTTTAACAGCAGATGGTGCTCTAGGATAGTTTTTACCACCAGACGGCACTCTAGGCTAGTTTGAACGGCAGATGATGCTCTAGGATAGTTTTTACCACCAGACAGCACTTTAGGCTAGTTTGAACAGCAGATGGCGCTCTATGTAAAAACATGAGGGCTCTAGGCTAGTTTTTAGCAGCAGATGAGACAGCAATATAGGTTATTTTTTAACAGCAGATGGTGCTCTTGGCTAGTTTTTTACAGCAGATGGTGTTCTAGGATAGTTTTTACCACCAGACGGCACTCTAGGCTAATTTGAACAGCAGATGATGCTCTAGGCTAGTTTTAACAGCAGATGGTGTTCTAGGCTAGATTTTTACAGTAGATGGCACTCTAGGCTAGTTTTAACAGCAGATGGTGCTATAGACTAGATTTTAACACTAGACGGCACTCTAGGCTAGTTTGAACAGCAGATAGTGCTATAGGCTAGATTTTAACAGCAGATGGTGGACTATGCTAGATTTTAACAGCAGATGGTGGACTAAGCTAGATTTTAACTCAAGACGGCACTGTAGGCTAGTTTTAACAGCAGATGGTGCATTAGGCTAGTTTTTTAACAGCAGACAGCGCTAATAGCAAAAACAGGATTTACTGTAGCCTAGTTTTTAATAGCTGACAGTGTTTTAGGATAGTTTTTAATAGCTGACAGTGTTTTAGGCTGGTTTTTAAAGGGCTTTCCCTGCTGAAAAAAACAGCTTAAACCAGCCTAGGCTGGTTGGCTGGTTTTAGCTGGTCGACCAGGCTGGTTTTAGAGGGGTTTTGGCCATTTCCAGGCTGGTTTCCAGCCTGGTCTTAGCTGGTCAGGCTGGGAGATGGCCAGCTAAAACCAGCTTGACCAGCTTAGCCAGGCTGGGTGCCCAGCCAAAACCAGCTATGTCCAGCTTAAACCAGACTGGTCAAGCTGATTTTAGCTGAATTTAGCTGGTCATTTTCCAGCCTGACCAGCTAAGACCAGGCTGGAAATGGCCTGAAACCAGCCTGGAAATGGCCAGAACCCCTCTAAAACCAGCCTGGTCAACCAGCTAAAACCAGCGAACCAGCCTAGGCTGGTTTAAGCTGGATTTTTCAGCAGGGTATGCTAGTTTTTAGCCGTAGACAGTGCTTTGGGCAATTTTTAAACCGCAGATTGTGCTTTAGGCTTGTTTTTAAAAGCAGATGGCGCTATTGTCAATAACAGGATGTGCTCTAGGTTAGTTTTTAGCAGCAGATGGTGATGTAGGCTAGTTTTCTAGACAAAAACAGGAGACTCTAGATCCTAGTTTTTAGCGGCAGGTGACGCTCTAGGTAGTTTTTAAAACATACCATTCTAAACTAGTTTTTAACAGCAGACAGTGTTCTAGACTCATTTTTAACACCAGATGGCACTTTAGGTTGGTTTTTATAAGCAGATGGTGCTCTAGGAGGAGGTGCTATAGGTATGTTTTAGCAGTAGATGGGATGGCACTCTAAATTAGTTTTTAACAGGAGATGGTGCTGTAGGGCTTTTTTAAAAAGAGATGGTGCTTAACCTAGTTTTTAACAGCAGATGGCAATGTAGGTTAGTTTTTAGCAGCAGATGGCACTCTAGGCTAGTTTTTAACAGGAGACAGCACTTTAGGCTAGTTGTTTGCAGCTAACGGCAATCTATGCTACTTTGAACAAACATACATTCATGCTCACAAGGTCCACTATTGCATTCGTCTGAGTCATGTAAGTCAGCTTTAATGTCATTGTTTACAAGATTTCTGTAAATAGCTCACTATAAACACTCTTGCAACTCACTTAAATCTTTCAACTTACAACTTACAACACTTGCACTGGCAACACTGGCAATTGATTTAAAGTTTTGAATTAAATCATTAGGAACCATAGTTTATTTTCCATTTTGTTTTGCTCTTAGAAGGATGATAACAATTGACTTAATGAATTGTCAGGGAGCACAGTTTCAGATTTACTTATATCAATCTTCTTGAATGTTCTACTGAAAAAAAAAAAAAATAAATAAAAAATAAACATCTTGAGCAGTCTGATGGTGAGCTAATAGAAGTGTAGGAGTTATGCCAAAACCATATTTATCTATATGGAGTTTTACAATGGAAATTTTTTAATTTAATTATGTCTGAATAAAATAATGTGAGTTAAATAATGTCTTGGTTAGTCATTGATAACACTTAAACATAAACAGACAATGTGGATTTTTAAGCTGTGCCTATTTTTTAAATGCATGTTTTTTTGTTAGTTTTTTTTTTTATTGAAGGGCAAGTTACATTGTTTGAGCATCGATATCTCAACGTGTGCTTCCACATTAGTTGAATCTCAGGATCTGCATTGTTAAATTGGGATTATGTAGTTTAGGATTATATATATATTGTATTGGGATTACATAGTCACAGTTCAAAATACATGAGGTTTGTTGAGTTACTGCAGATATTACCCATGATGTAGCAAAAGTTAATCATTTGCACATATTTAAGCCCTAAGAGAGTTTAAAGCATTCAGACACAAGTGATTTTACCATTTGTATCCTTAATAGACAATATACACTCACCGGCCACTTTATTAGGTACACATTACTAGTACTATTGGGTTGGACCCTCTTTTGCCTTCAGAACTGCCTTAATCCTTTGTGGCATAGATTCAACAAGGTACTGGAAATATTCCTCAAAGATTTTGGTCCATATTGACATGATAGCATCAAGCTGTTGCTCCAGATTTGTCAGCTGCACATCCACAATGCAAATCTCCCATTCCACCACATCCCAAAGGTGCTCTATTGAATTAAGTTCTGGTGACTGTGGAGGCCATTTGAGTACAGTGAACTCATTGTCATGTTTTAGAAACCAGTCTGAAACGATTCACGCTTTAGAACATGGTGCGTTATTCTGCTGGAAGTAGTCATCTGAAGATGTGTACACTGCGATCATAAAGGGATAGACATGATCAGCAACGATAATCAGCTAGGCTGTGGCATTGACACGATGCTCAGTTGGTACTAATGGGCTCAAAGTGTGCCAAGAAAATATTCCTCACACCATTACTAGCCTGAAACGTTGATACAAGGCAGGATGGATCCATGCTTTCATGTTAATGATGCAAAATTCTGACCCTACCATCCGAATGTCGCAGCAGAAATCAAAACTCATCAGACCAGGCAGTGTTTTTTCGAATCTTTTATTTTCCAATTTTGGTGAGCCAGTGCAAACTGTAGCCTCAGTTTCATGTTTTAAGCTGACAGGAGTGGCACCCGGTGTGGTTTTCTGCTGCTGTAGCCCATCCGCCTCAAAATTCAACCTGTTGAACGCCTTTCTGCATACCTTGGTTGTAACAAGTGGTTTATATTGGTGGTTTATATTTAACTATTTAAACAATAAACCTTTGCAGTTTTGTTTCCTATGAGACTTTTTCATTTTTTGTACCTGAATACAATAGAAATTTAATAAATTGTTTTTAAATTAGAGGTATTCAATTTATCTATATAGCAATATATATCGCAGAAGTACAAAAAAATCACTATGTCAGATTTTTCAGCATCATGCAGCCATACTAGATTGGTTTAATAATGATTGTGGTTCAAGTCTGTGCAGTTTATGTTCACATGTAATTTAAGTATGTATACAAAAGGCCATATTCTACTACAGTAGGTACTTGAAAACACCCGTTATAAAACATCATAGGAAAATCTGGAGGTGAACTCATAGCAAATTATTCTTCCATCTTCCATTAAACACTTCAAATGTTGAATACTATACTGCATATATATATATATATATATATAAATATATATATATATATATATATATATATATATATATATATATATATATATATATATATATATATATATATAGATAACAGTTCAAAGAACGCACAACAAGCCTTTGATTATACCTAACATATTGTACATACATGCTTTAATTAACATCTTGCTCTCTTTGTGCGCAAGGTGCTGTATGATTCGTTCTTGCACATCCTTATTACTCAATTAGTATTGGCTCTGTCTCACTGAATGTCATGAGAAATAATTAAATAAGTTAAATAATTAACTTGTGATGTGCGCTTGCAGTCTGTAAATGATTGTGAAGGATGAAAAAAGGAAAACTTTATACGGTATTGAGTTGTCTTTGCAGTTTGGACGCTGAAATAAACACATAAATGATCCGACTCACAAGGTAATGAGTCATTTGAGCAAGTACTTTTTAGTAAATGCTAAATAAATTGCCAAGCTCGTTTTATTAGACAATTACTTCATGTGTTGGTTCATTTTGGTGGATCAAAACAAACTGCAAATAATGTATTTCCTTTCAAAAACAGGTGACTCATAGGAGCCGGAGAGGGGAGTCATCATTTGAAAGGGAGTCAAAATTTGGCACAACATCATTTATTATATAATAGTTTTAAAAGGTTTAGGAGGTGTTAACTTTGACTCAGTCTTATGAATCACTCACTCATGCAAAACTTTGATTTCACATCAGTTATTCAGAAGTTCATAGGCCTATCTTTTGGAATTGGGTTCATTTGGGGATAGAGCGTCTAAAATTCATCTGAAATTGTGTTATGACTGAGGTGTTTTGTAGTTCTGTCACGTGCCGAATAGAGCTGCATAGTTGAACTTTCACATATGATTCACTTTAATTTGATGAACTGATTCAATAGAAAGAACAATTCAAAGAAGCAATCATTTGTGTACTGTGAAATCATTCATTCATTCATTTACCTTTGGCTTAGTTCCTTAATTGATCAGGGGTCACCCCAGCGCAATGAACCACCAACTTATCCAGCATATGTTTTACACAGTGCATGCCTTACCAACTGCAGCTCAGTACTGGGACACATTCATACACACTCATTTACACTCAAACACTACGACCATTTTAGTTCATTGAATTCACCTATAGCACATGTCTTTGGACTGTAGGAGGAAACCGGAGCACCCAGGGCCGGATTAACCAATGGGCCTTATGGGCAAAGGCCCAGGGGCCCGTGCGCACTAGGGGCCCCTGCGAGGGGGGAGAAAAAAAGACAATTTCAGAGTGTCTTTTTAGGCTAATTGCAAATAGCGCATCTAGTTGGAATAAGCTATTCAGGGCTTACGCCCATCGATGTCTGATTGATGACAACATGAGTAAAGAGCTGTGAAGTAATACAACTGCAGTGGCGCACCTTGTAAGGCACACAGCCTCATATTTTGACGTGTTTGATCATCAAATCGGTTCGAATCCACCATCAGCTGAACTCATGCTACTTTTTTTTCTCCCCATTACATATCAGATTGGAAATATATTTATTTTTAACTGGAAGGAAACATTTTTTAAAAATAATGCAAATTGTGATATAAAGTCACAAGTGTCTCGTGGGTATTTAATAATGTTTAGCCTTATTATAGGTGCCTCCCTCTCTGCAAAAACTATATTGCTCAGACAACTGTATTTCCTCTGAGCAAAAAAAAATCGCGATCACATATTAATATTATTATTATGTTAAATTGCCTTTCCTTCTTTAACTAAACAGATTGCTGTAATTGGTCAAGCGCGGAAACGTCAGTTTTGTAATAACCCGCACTAACTGAGCGGACTTTAGTGTAACGTTATATCTGTCATAGATCAAAAATGAGTGGACAAGTGGATTTAGCAAACGCGAGAGAAAGAGGAGAGGAGGCATCTTTATTGAGGCATTTTCCATACACACTATCTTTAAACAGACCCATGATCAGGAGAATGAGGGTACATAAGAAGACGTTATGGTAACTTTAAATGATAAGAAACTAGCATTAACCAGGCAGAGGAGGCTAATGGCAGCGCAGCGCGGACTGGATTCATCGTGTGAGAGACAGACAGAAAAGGAGAGAGAAGGGGAAAAAGAGAGAGAGAAAGGCAGAAGAGGAGAGAGACGGGAGAGAAGAGATATAGAGTGTGTGATTTCGGATACTTTTAGGTTTATAATCAAGTCTTCATCACGAGAAGAGTAGAGAAAATACAGGGAGAGGAGGAGAGAGACAGTAAATCAATGTTTCATGAAAGACTCAGATTCATAGAACTGTATTAGAGAAGCATTGTGCATTATATGCCATGGCAATAATATGCTTTATAAGTTTGTAAAAGCAATACATTGAAATACCCTAAAAAAAAAAAAAACATATACTACTGTATATATATATATATATATATATATATATATATATATATATATATATATATATATATATATATATATATATATATATAGTTTCATTAGTACTTTATTCAATGCTTTGAAAAGTAAGTTAAATCTTTGTAGACTATAAATACATATGTACTATATATCATTTATTTAAATATGTGGCCAACAAATTATAGATTCATTTTATTTAAAAATTATTATATTATTCTTATTTTTTAAATTCAACTATAGGGGTGCGGCCAGGTAGGGGGCCTTACAATACAATGTGCCCAGGGGCCCCTGAGTTCTTAATCCGGGCCTGGGAGCACCCGAAGGAAAATCATGCCAACACGGGGAAAACATGCAAACTCCACGCAGAAATGGGGTCTAGCGACACCCCTGATCGCATTATATGTGGCCTGAATAACATTTACTTTTTCCCGGGTGAAAATGCTGTTCCAGTCCGCCCCTGATTAACATTGTGTGTATAATGACATTGTGTACTGTGTGTAGTTGTACTTTTGCAGATTTCGGTCAATGTAGGACCATGATCTGTTCACACTGGAAATCTGGTATTGGCAGTGGTGGAAAGAGTACTGAAAATTCATACTTAAAAATGTACCTAAAATATGTAAATATATATAATATATATAATATATAAATATTCATACCTAAAAATGTAATGCAAGTAGAGTAAAAGTATCTGTTGTAAAACTTACTCAATGTATGAGTAAAAAGTAGCCCTTTTAAAAGTATTACGCTGTGAAAAGCTGATGCATTTACATGTAATTTGTAGATATGTGTAAACGTAACATTCTGTAGTGCGTTTAGTTATTGTCCAATAGGCACACAACATCAAGTTGCCAGTATTGCCAGATGGCCAGTCCGCCCCTGACAATAATGTGAACAGCTATGCAAAAAAAAAAAAAAATAATCAGATCTGAGAAAAAAATCTGATTTTAGCACTGAGAAAAAATCAGATTTTAGGACTAAGCCTTGCAGTGTGAACGTAACCTAAGTACACCCAACACTGCATGCAACACGCTTTGGTAATACAAAGTATTGCTGGAAAACTTGTAAAAGTTGTGCTCTCACACAAACCATTTGACCTTGCACAAGTTTCTTAGGTCACTTACAGGACATGGCTGTCTTGATGGTGGAATAACGTTATCCTAAAGCAGGCACAAATATAGAATATAGATCCGCTTGTGTTGCTGTGACCCTGATGCCCCTCTTGAGATTTACTTCAAGCTCGGAAGCTTTGAGGCTTCTAGAAAAGGTGCTTTCCCCTTCCCTTTGAAATGACAGCAGGGTTGAAACACACCCGCTATTTCTAACAGCCTTGCAGGGAATTTGGTGATGGGTTTAAGGATTAGTCTTTTGATGAGCGTTCTGTCGCGGGTTCCTCATTGCCCTTCACATGCTGTTCCCGTCTAATCCTGCAGGACTCTACTTGCTTGCTTACATGCGATTATGATGAACGTCGCTGTCTGATCCTCGAAAGCTTTTGTTGCATTGTCTTCTCAAATGTGCTGCAGAGTTTAGAATGTGGACGGCTGAAAGCTGAGCGGCACAGACTATTATCAGTTGTCACTTTAGTAACTTCAAACAGTCTGCAAAAAGTTTTTGAAAGTTCCTAATTAATACTTTTACTAATCCACTAATATGAGCATCTAACGGACTCTTTTCACAAGCCTGTTATGATGCATTTAACGATCATCATAATCTTAAATCTGTGAAAGTTTTTAATATTTATATTTTTTTAAAAATACATATTAACATTTATATGCATTTATACATTTATTAAATAATCTTTGCATCAAATTACAAAAAAATAATTACCGCATAGATGTGTTTCTAATGCAGCTTCTATGGGCTTGGAGGGTTATTCTCCCCTCTGACTGCTGTTGTCAGTTTCACAATTTTTTTGTCCTTTTTCTGAAAGTCTTGATAACACCATTGAGGGGTTTTTCTTTTAAAATAGGATTGTAAAAAAGTTATTTGTTGTACTTTCCGATTCACTGTGCTCTAAGTTTACCTAGCTATGATGCCTTCCGCTGCTGAGAAAACCGGAAATGTGAAAAGGGTCTATAGATTCATCATTAAGCAATCAGTGACTATATTCAGCCTACAGTTTGTGTGAAATAAGGACAAATGGGTTAATAATCTTGTATTTAATAAATTTTATACATTAGCTTTTTTTTTTTTACTTTACTTTTTATTATTTATACTTTAACCTATTTTTCAATGCAGATGTGTACTCATTTTTATGATTGTTTTAGAACTTCAGATTCAGTTACCTATGAGAGAAATGACTAGGAATAATAATCAGCAGAAAATGGTCAAACTACACTCTACTAACAAGTGTTTGCACGACTATACAGAGAAAGTAGATTATTATAATAAGGAAATTTCAGTTTGGAACATCAAGCAGCAAAACGAGCTGTTGTTAACGTTATCTATTTATCTATCTATCTATCTATCTATCTATCTATCTATCTATCTATCTATCTGTCTGTCTGTCTGTCTGTCCGTCCGTCCGTCCGTCCGTCCGTCCGTCCGTCCGTCCGTCCGTCCGTCCGTCCGTCCGTCCGTCCGTCCGTCCGTCCGTCCGTCCGTCCGTCCGTCTGTCTGTCAGTCCCTCCCTTTATCAACCTATAAATCCATCCATCCATCCATCTATCCATCTATCCATCCATCCAACCACAAACCCATCCATCTATCCATCCATCCATTCATCCACCTACCTACCCATGTCATCATCCATCCAGCCACCCACCCACCTATCCATCCATCCATCCATCCATCCATCCATCCATCCATCCATTCATCCACCTACCTACCCATGTCATCCATCCATCCATCCATCCACCCAACCACCCGTCCACCCATCCATCCATCCACCTACCTACCCATGTCATCCATCCATCCAGCCACCCACCCACCTATCCATCCATCCAACCATCCATCCAACCATCCATCCATCCATCCATCCATCCATCCATCCATCCATCCATCCATCCACCTACCTACCCATGTCATCCATCCATCCATCCATCCACCCACCCACCCGTCCACCCATCCATCCATCCATCCACCTACCTACCCATGTCATCTATCCATCCACCCACCAGTTAAATCTTAACCTAAACCTTATTTTTAGATGAAACATTAAAATATTATAAATAACATTAATAAATTAAATAGATTAAGTGACATAAAGCATTTGTCATGATATGTTTAACAATTATTTTAGCTGAACCCCTTTTTTCTATTTAGTATACCCTTATACAATAACTATATGGCATGAGTTTCTTCTAGTTTTAGTTCAGTAAGTTAGTTAACTTAAGTGAACTAAAAATGCAAACACTTTTGTATTTTATTGGAAATTTGCTCAAAACAATACATAAAAGAGTCAAGATAAAAACAAACAAACATTATTTACATGACTTTACTGTGCTTTTATTTTATTTATTTATTTATTTTTGGTGTGTATTTACTAGCATCATAACATAGTTTTTCAATGTTTTAATGAATTTAATGTTTTAATTGAATCAATTTTAGTTTTAATTTATTGTGTTTGTTCAGTTACAATGGCACTTTGGGACTTGGAAAACCAAAAGGCTACTTTACAAATGAAAAATTAATGAATGAATTAATATAAATATATAGATAGATAAATAAATAAATAGATAAATAAATAAATAAATAAATAAATATAATATAATACAACATATATTATGAATGGTAGTGCATTTATAATAGATCCACTAGTTAATTATGTATGTAGGTATTTTCCCTTCATGTAACAATAATGCAAAGCACATGTGTGGTGCTGGAGTCTCCGAATGTGTTTTAAAATCATGATTTTGGGTTAAAAAAAGCAAAAGGCAATCCGCTGTGTCCTTGAGCAAGACTCTTAACCTCAGGACCCTCCAGGGGGATTTGGCCCCATAATAAGGCTAGTACAAGTTGCTTTAGATCTGAGTGTCAGCCAAATGACACATTACTAATTAAGAATAATCCATTGTAACCCTCCCAAAGAGAGGCATAAAGCTGAACAATTACATATTTTATTAATTTAAATGAAAAAAATATTCCTGTGAGGTAAAAAAGAGGGTAAAACCTTAGCCAGTTGTGGCAGAAGAACCAGCTGTTGGCACCTTGCAGAAATTGTAATTTCTCCTCAACCTCGATCCGTCAAGATAAAAGACTGTCATAACCCATGGCCATGGCCCTCTGAACCTTTCAAGTTGAAAGATTGCAGAGCAATATTCATGAATGGTTGGGCACAAATCTATTGAGGCACTTCATGAAATGAGAGACCTGCTTTCTAGGTCAAGGAGAAACCCAAATTCATTCTCATCAAGGCCGCCGTACTAGAAAGTCATCAGTGGGTCTAAATGGCGTCTTTATGAAGATTTAATTGATCTAGATTTTGCCGTTAGCCGACATTCCTGAGTGTCTTTGTGTGACTTTTTTCATGTTAATCTTTTTTTCTTTTTTTTTCTTTTTTTGTGACAAAACTGTGAGAATTGCAAATAAAACTCTGATCTTTTAAATTCTGGTCAATTAAATTATTGATTTAATTAATGAATTAATCAACCAAAGACAGATTCTGATTCAAATATTTGATTTGTAACTGAATGAAATGATGTAAGTCTGACTAAGGATCAAATTTTTTTTATATATATAGTTTAATTAATGTAATTTTATGTTATATGCTTTTTTACATTGAAATTTATATAATTTACATTTATTATTTATTATTAATATATAATAATCTAATTAATTTGTATGTATTTTATTCTAATAGTTAAATATTTAACTAAACAAAAAAACTATATATATATATATATATATATATATATATGTGTGTGTGTGTGTGTGTGTGTGTGTGTGTGTGTGTGTGTGTGTGTGTGTGTGTGTGTGTGTGTGTGTATTTATTATTAAATCTCCTGAATTATTAACCCTGTTTATTTTTTTCCCCAGTTTCTGTTTAACAGAGAAAAGATTTTTTTTCAACACATTTCTAAACATAATAGTTTTGATTTTATCTTTGCCATGATGACAGTAAATGATACTTTACTAGATATTTTTTCAAGTCACAAACAGATACATTTATTAAAATACTATTTTAGTCACCAAACATATTGAGAAATTGAAAGATAATACAATTAAATTCAAGCAAAATATTACACAAATGAATTACAACCTACAAAATTAAATTATTTTAATTAAAAAATAAATATATATTAATTAAAATAATTATATACATACAATTAAAGTCAGATTTTTTACCTCCTCTTAGATTTATTTATTTTTTTTTAGACTTTTTAAATATTTCCTAAAAAAATATTTAAGAGCAGGTAATTTTCACAGTATTTCCTATAATATTTTTTTTTTCTTCTGGAGAAAGTATCATTTGTTTTATTTTGGCTAGAATAAAATCTTTTTAAAAAAATCTTTGTAACTATTTTAAGGATGAAATTTTTAGCCCTTTAAGCTATATTTTATAGCTATAGTTATCTATAGTTTTATCTACAGTTAACATAATTAACCTAGTTAAGCCTTTAAATGTCACTTTAAGCTGTGGAGAAGTGTCTTGAATAACATCTGGTAACATTATTTACTGTCATCATGGCAAAGATAAAAGAAATCAGTTATTAGATTTGAGTTATTAAAAATATTATTATTAGAAATGTGCTGAAAAAGTCTTGTTTCCATTAAACAGAAATTATATATATATATATATATTTTATATATATATAATTTTCTTGTTAACTACACTTTTGTTGTTTGTTTTTTTATATATATTTATTATAGTAATTGTTTAATTTAAAAGACTAGGACACTGGGACTTGTGTGTCATTGATTGGTGAACGTGGTTAATCAAATTAAGTTATTTAAGGCCATTAATTGAACTCCATTATTTAAGAACATTCATTCATCTCTAATGCGTCGATGGGTTCTGCAAGGAAAGTTAATAGCTGTTTCTTTTTTTTCCTTTCTTTCTTTCTTTCTTTCTTGTTGTATTTACAGGTTGTTTAAAATGACATTTAAAATACAGATAAGTTAAATGTTGTTGAATCATTATCAGACATTTTTTACATGGTTTAAATGTCAACCTGTTAATAGGGTTTTGTTGATGTTTTGATGTTGATATCTTTATGATTGTCCCATATTTTAATAGAGTCAACAAAGCTTCTATCACTTTGAATTTATTCTTATATTGCTTTTTAAAATACACTGCTTTTAATTAACTAACAAAATCATGTTTTATTTATTTATTTATTTTTCTTCATTATCTGATTGACTTACTAAAATGACCGCGAACAAACCAAGAGTCGTTTTTAGAGACCAAGATTTAGTTACCATGTTTCAAAGATATTTCATCATGCTCATGGCATCGTCACGCAGCGGCAGATGTTCCAGTGACCTTGGTAAAGTGTGGCATTGTTTGCACACCATACAGAAATCCACCTCAAGATGGCACCAAGTAACTGCTGAACTCAGCATAAGAAGTCAAGGGCGTCAGAGGCTGTTGTGCTTTCGAATGCAGGTCTGCTATTTCAATGCAACATTTGTTCCCCAAAAACATTCAACGGAAATTTATGCAGATTAGTCGGGAGGGTGAAAATAGTGTAAACGTGACATGTTCAGCAATCACTGAGTGTGGCTAGAACTGCTGTTTTCTAATGATGTGTTTGAAGGATCAGACTTTAACGCAGTATTGTGACTGAAAAAGTATGATTTATTAAATGAATCGAACTGAACAAAAATAATTTATTATAATTTTATATTGCTATTACTATATTGAATAAATGACCATGAAGTAGTTTGTATGTTATTCTGTATTTTTATTGCCTGGGTTGTGTGTTGATAATCTGTAGTGTGGGAAACATTGTGTTTGTGTTTTGTATTTGTGATGTTTGGGTGATCATTCATTCATTTTCCTTCAGCTTAGTCCTTTTATTCATCAGGGGTCGCCACAGCGGAATGAACCGCCAACTATTTCAGCATATGTTTTACACAGCAGAAGCACTTCCAGCTGCAACCCAGAACTGAAAAACACCCATACACACTCATTCACACCCATATGCTACGGCCAATGTATTTAATTTTCCTATAGCGAATATCTTTGGACTGTGGGGGAAGCCGGAGCACCCGGAGGAAACCCATGCCAACATGAGGAGAGCATGCAAAAGTCCACACAGTAATGCCAACTGGCTCAGCCGAGACTTGAACCGGCGGCCTTCTTGCTGTGAGGTAACAGTGCAAACCTCTAAGCCACCATGTCGCCCCTGATATTCAAATCACATTTTTTTTTAAATATTAAAATCCTTTTTCCTATCAACATGCTTATCTGCAATGTAAGTGTGTGAGTGTGTGTGTGTATGTGTTTGTGTACAGTTAAAGTCATTGAAGCCCAATTATTAACGTTCTGTAAACCATATATTAGTTTTAATAACTAATTTAAGACTTATTTATTCAGTTTTTTTTCCATGATGTATTTTATTTTGCTAGTTATTTTGCAATATACTAGTGCAATTTAAAGGCTTAACTAGGTTAATTAGCATAACTAGGCAAGTAAAAGTATTTAGGCAAGCCATTGAATAACAGTGGTTTGTTCTGGAGCCAATCAAAAACAAATAATTCCTTAAGGGGCTACTAAAATTGACCTTAAATATAATATTGGGAGTGGCATGGTAACGCTGTCGTCTCATGTCGCTGGTTTAAGCTCCAGCAATTCCAAAGACATGAGCTATATGTGAATTGGGTAAATTGTCCATAGTGTGTCTGCGTATGGTTAAGGGTTGAGCGTTGGGCTAACGACCCACCTTGTAAAAATTAGATGTTTTGAAAAAATGGTAATGCAAATAAAGTAATAAGAAATTGTAACATAATAGTAATATTAACAACAACAACAACAACAGCATAATAATAATAATAATAATAATAATAATAATAATAATAATAATAATAATAATAATAATGACAAAACAATCACAATAATAATAATAATAATAATAATAATAATAACAATAATAACATAACAATCACAACAACCACAATGATAATAATAATAATAATAATAACATAATTATTACAGCAATCACAATAATAATAATAATAATAATAATAATAATAATAACATAATAATCACAACAACAATAATAATAATAATAATAATAATAATAATAATCACAACAACAACAATAATAATCATAATAATAATAATAATTATAATAATAATAATAATAATAATAATAATAAATATACCACTAGATGGTGCCATCGAATTAAAGAACATAGTTTGCTTGTTCTTATATGAAAGGGTGTAGATGTAATGACACTGATCAATTTAAAAACTGGACTTTAGTATTACTGTCATCGATATTGAATTTCTTAAAAGAGATTATTTAAGCAAATTGTCATCCCGGGGCATGACTTTTTCTCATAATGCTTTCATAATATTGAGTCTACAATCTAAAAAGCTTGTTTTATTCACAAGACACCTCTGGAAGATTGTGTGAGAGCTTTTACTTCACTAAACCGTGTTGTTTAATTTATGAAGCTATTGCCTCAGAGTACAATCTGTCATTCATTCAAACCCGCGGAGGTGTGTGTCGAAGTACAAAACAAGCAGGGTAATCTCAAAGCTATTTACCTTGTGCTGTTCGCACCCTTGCGTTCGGGTAAGACACTAATGCAAGCCTTCAGTTTGGCAACTGAAACTGCAATTATCTAAATCAGCCCTCAACACTTCTCTCCTGCTCGTCTTCTCCTTCCTAAACCTCCCAAATTACACATCAACGGCAACGGGTAGACCGTGCCATCAGCAATAAGCTGGAAATGACATGACTGGCATCTGCAGCTCCCATAATCATGGGAGATATGATGGATGTGTATTACTGCCGCTCAAAGAGGCGGGCAACCCGCGTTCAAGAATGGCAATTACAGTTTTCCCCCAAGAAAATCACCCAGATGGAGCCAAAATATGCAACAATTTGTGCAACCATTAACACTTCCCTTCCAAAAATTTGTCAGAAATGGCCATTATACTATAGAGGGGCGTTCACCTTCGTTTTAGGCGCTTCAGAGTCATTCCGCACTGCCGATTGAGGTCACGGCTGTCGCTTAAAATGTTGTTTTGATGCTCATGTGGCTCATTCTTCGCCGATGTTTGTGTAATGAAGCAGGCGATGGCATTATAAGTGGTGTGTGTGTAAACAAGACTAGTAGAAACTGAGCAAGGAGGGATTCTGTTATATTCAAATCAGGTTCATTCTGATTACGTACCCCTATATACATTTCTGGAGAAAGAAAAATACATCCAAGGAGGTACTGCTTTTTAGCAGTTTTTGTTTTTGCGAATCAACCAGAGGACACTTTTCTCAAATGAGTGCCATCCGTGCCTGCTATTCTCGTATAAATCCACATGAGGCTGCTGTCAACTGACTGACTAACATATCGACTGGCCCACCCTCCTCCTTTCCTAAACCCAACCGATAGTGTTTTAAAAAAGGCAAGGCAAGTTCATTTATATAGCACATTTCATACACAATGTAATTCAAAGTGATTTACATAAACAGATGGTAAAAGAAACAAGTATAAGAAAATAAAACAAAATAAGACATATTAAAAACAAACAACAAAACAAACAGATTAAATTTGTTAAAACAGGTTTTAAACTAATGAAAAAGAAAAGGAAATCATTATAGTTTGATTTGTTGGTCGTAGCAAAGTGCTCATAAGTGGTGTGAAGTAACAAATTGTTACTGTAACAGAGTAGTTTTTCTCAGAAATTGCAATTTACAATGTGGTTTTACATTTTTTTACTTTTACTCCACTACTTTCCTTCAACCTGCTGTCACAACTTCCATTTTTTCTTGTCTATAGGGATTAGAAAAATCAGTTTCTGTCCAATTCCTGTCCAATCAAATCGCACATAGAAAGTAAATCTCAAGATGCAGCAAACTGTTGTCCAAAAAGATGTCCTAAAAACTGTCCTGAGACTGTTTAGATGCATTCCACTGATGAGAAGATGACGGAAATTTACTGTTTGATGACTGAAATGGCCTTTAACACCCAGCAGGCACAAAACCTCAACATGACGTCAGGTAAATGTTGTACCAAAATGGTACAACTTGGGGACGTTGCATTTTGTTTTGAAATAAAAATCAGGTTCACGTCAGAATCCAGCTTTCAAACCAAAATCAACCAAATATCAACATCTAACGATGTTACAGCTTGATGTTGTGTAGACGTTACCACTATAACGTCTAGTAGATGTTGGATTTTGGCTGCCATACCTGACGAATAAATGTCAGTGTTTGATGTCGGTATGACGCTGGTTTAAGATGTTTGATTTTGGTCACTTTCTAACACAAAATTAACCAAATATCAACGTCATGTGAAGTTGTTTTTAGGCATAAAAATAAGATCCTTAGATGCTGGCTAGATATTGAATTTTGGTCACCTGACATCACAACCTAAATCTAACCTAATATTAACGTCTTATGAGGTTGTGTGCCTGCTAGGCAGTAACTAAATGCTCTGCAGAATGTTACATTTACACACATCCACAACTGACAGGTAAATGCATCAGCTTTTCACAGCGTAATACTTACTACTTACTACTCGATACTCTTGAGTACTTTTGGAAATTTACAACAGATACTTTTGCTTGCACTGTTTAGACAAGTAATGGTACTTTTACTTAAGTATGATTTTTCAGTACTCTTTCCACCACTGGTGCTAATTCAGTAAAGGCACAGCTAAACAGATGTGTTTTAAGTCTTGATTTAAATGTACCTAATGTTGGAGCACATCTCATCATTTCTGGAAGCTGATTCCAGCAGCAGGGGGTGTAGTACCTTAAGGCTGATTCACCCTGCTTTGACTGAACTCTTGGAATTTCTAATTTCTTTGTACCTAATTATCTGAGTGATCTGTTAGGTTTGTATTCAGTGAGCATATCTGTAATGTACAACGAGCCTAGGCCATTTAGTGATTTATAGAGAAGTAATAATACTTTAAAATCTATTCTGAATGTAACTGGGAGCCAGTGTAAACACCTGAGGACAGGTGTGATGTGCTTTGATTTTCTGATTCTGGTCAGAATGCTGGCAGTAGCGTTCTGGATGAGCTGCAACTGTCTGACTGTCTTTGTGGGGAGGCCAATGAGGAGGCCGTTACAGTAATCCACCCTGCTGCTGATAAAAGCATGAACAAGTTTTTCTAAGTCTTCATTGAAAACAAAGCACCTAATACTTGCAATGTTTTTGAGATGATATTATGCTGATTTACTTACTGCTTTTACATAATAATTGAAAATCAGACCTGACGCCAAATGATTCTTGACCTTATTTTTTGTTGTTTGACCCCTAGAACCAAGGTACGCATTCACCTTGAGAACCTCATCTCTGTTCCCAAATGCAATGACTTTAGTTTTCTGTTTGTTTAACTGAAAGCTGTTTTTTAAATCTCTAAATGGCCTGGCACCTTCTTACCTGTCAGACATGTTCATTGAGCATCAGCCTAGTCTGTGTTTTTGTTCATCTAACCAGAGATTGTTATGTATCCCTAAATTGAGGCTAAAATGCAGAATTGACCATGCTTTCACAGTAGCTGGTCCTAGGTTTTAGAATGCTCTGCTCCTCTGTCTTAGATATTTTTTATCTGTCTGTTTTTAAATCTAGCTTGAAGACTTACCTCTTTAAGTTGGCATTTTATCAATAATAAAAAAAAATCTGTTTTAGTTATAATTTAATGTCTTTTTGTTTTTCTTTGTTGTAATGTGTATTGTGCAGCACATTGGTCAACTTCTGTTAAAAGTGCTAAATATAAAGTTGACATTGACATTGAAGACAGTTTTGGCACATCCAACTGTTAAAGCAATTGACCCGCACACCCTCTTTCCTAAACCCAACCAACAGTGTTTTCAAAAGCAATCTAGAAAAGAAAAGACTGGTTGCAGCTTGATTTTCACCAAGTTTTTTTTTAGATCTTACCGAATTCTCACCCTGTTATTTACTTGTTTATTTTATTTAATTATTATTATTTTTTTTTTTTTGTCTCACCTGCTTTCTAGAATTGTTTTTCACCTGACTTCTACCCCATCATCACGGTCAACTCTGCTCTTCATCTCAAGTTTGCCGACGTACATGACGAGCCACTGGACAAACCCGAAAAGACGTCCATACGGAGGAAAACAATCATCTAGTAAGCAGGAAAAGCAACAGCGTCATACCGCCCAGAGATGAAATCTAGCCATAGGTACCTCTGGGTACTTAATTTGTGATCTCCAGAAATGTACATAGAGCTACGTTTTCAGAATTAGCCTATGTTGGTTATTCTTTTTTTTTTTTAAGAGCTTAAAAAAGTGTGTTTCAGAAACCTAGTTTAATAAGTCGAAGTCAAGGTCCACAAGACCCCACAAATCTACCAAAGTGCCAAATATAAAATCATTTTATGAGCTCAGTCAGGTAAAGTATCAGGGCTTTTTCCACTTTGGCAAGTGGTTTTATGGAGATGCTGAGTGCTTTATCAGAATGCATTTTCGCCAGCTCTCTGTAAGTGCCTTCTTGCGTGGAGTAATTGGCAAGTTCCCTGTAAATTAGATTTATGTACTTTTTTACAGAGTAAATTACATTTAAAGAGTGCCATTCAATAACGCCCATGATATGATATGGTTATACCGCACCTCTCCCGCGACGATATGTCTTTAAGAAGATACATCATGTTTAGTTTTATTTTACAAGGCTTCTGAATGTATCACTTATGACCCAACAACTCTTAGCAGCACCCACAACAAAACCACTACTAAGTGCAGAGATGAAAAAAAATAAATTGCTGTTATATTTATAAATATAGAACCCGTTAGACCTTTGTGAGTGTCTGCAAATCCATCAAGCTGTTATCCCAAATTGGTTCAGAATCCCATAACGCCATGCCATCACCACAACCTCCAGCGCCCCGCGCAGCTTGTTAGGCTGCTATCGTCATAGCCAAACACCTCTAGAGCCTCTACCTGACTATTACCCTCCGAGTCCCTGGAGAGCTGGGCTGCTTTTTAAGATGGATTTTAAAAAGCGATGAGTACATCCTGTGGGACATTTGGGCCGCATGACTCAAATGATTAATCGTACATCTGGGTGATGTTCCACTCTTCGTGCCCCCTCGAGCTCACGTTGGAGTGCCTGTTTTCTGCCTGTGGCACGACCCTGTAAAATTTCAGAGTCCTTTTCTTTAATCTTTCCCTCACCGTCTTCTCTCTTTCTTCCTTCCTTGTGTCTTATTAAGATACCCTTTTTAGCACATCTTGTCACCTCGAATAAGATCAATAATCTGTCCTTTGCCTCCTAAGTCATTGTGCATCTATATGCATCTAATAGCAGCGGTAGTGTTATTTGCATTCAAACAAACAAGCCTCCATGGATAGAATAGGTAATAGACATTTTCATAGAATAAACGTGTGTGCCTCTTTGCACACAATAATACAAAAGGTAAATACATATGTGAGGTGAATTGAATCCATAACACCTTAAGATTAAATCAAAATTGCAACGAAGCATCAGGTTTGAATGTATATAATATGGGTCTCATCCATGTGAAAAAAAAGATCACAAAGGCCAAACAATAGCGAAAGATGTGCAAGAGGTGAAATATAAATATTAAACATCAAGATAGGGACACCAGTGCATATAGAGCCAATGCAAGAATTGTAAAATAAGGATAACGTTTTTTTTTTGTTGTTGATTTACACTAGACCTCCATAAGCCACTACCAACATAGTGGCTATTTATCAACCCAGGCTCATTCTGAAAACTTAGTCCTGCAAATGTTTCTGGAGACTGCAAAATACGTCCTGGTAGCTACCTATTTGAGCAGTTTTTGTTTTCGTGAATCCGCGAGAGGCCGTTGTGCATGCTTTTTCTCATCTCGAACGTCTCTCCCGAGCGCTGTCAAACAACCGTCCATTCAACTGGCTGAATGATCGACTGGGCGACCGGCCAATCGGCCAACCCACCCTCCTCCTCCTTCCCTAAACTCAAGCAGTTTTACCAATTGACCCGCCTCCAGCTTACATCGCTAAACCCAACCAACAATTTACGAAAAAAAAAACCCCATCTAGAAATCTAGATTTTTACCACGTTTTCGGATTTGACCACATTCTCAAACTGTTATTTACTTGTTCACTTTGTTCTTTAGATTCTGTTTTTGTCTTACCTGATTTCTGGTACTGCTCTTCCCTGGACTCGAACCCGATCATCATCCTGGTTAGCTCCTCTCTGCCTCTCAAGTCCGCTGGTGTACACGACAAGCTAACCGGACAAACTGGTTGCGGCAGGAAAGCCCTCCACATGGAGATAAGCGGTCAGCCGGCAATCGCGAAAGGGAACGGTGTTACACCCCCCATAGCGTTCACTTAAAAAAATGAAATGCAGCCATATGTACCTCAGGCTACATAATTTGGGGTCTCCAGAAACCTCCGCAGGACTATGTTTTTAGAATGAGCCTGGGTTGCTATTTATCCTGGGGTTCAACAAATAAAGTCACAAATTTACATTTAACCATAACCATTCAACCATAACCATCCTCAAAACCAATATATTAAAAAGAAAATACAATAAAATGAAACAATAAAAGGTAACACGGTGGCACAGCGGTTAGCGCTGTCGCCTTACAGCAAGAAAGGTTGCTGGTTTGAGGCACGGCTGGGTCATTTGGCATTGCTGTGTGGAGAGTGGGTTTACTTCGGGTGCTTCAGTTTCCCCCCACAGTCAAAGACATGCGCTATAGGTGAATTGAATAAACTAAAGTGGCCGTAGTTTATGTGTGTTAATGCGTTGGATAAGTTGGTGGTTCATTCCACTGTGGCAACCGCTGTTGAATAAAGGGACTAAACTAAAGGAAAATTAATAAAATAAGAGAATCAATTGCAAAACCAAAAAAAAAGACAAATTTACATGAAACCGTCGACGCAGTGGGTAGCACGTTCGCCTCACAGCAAGAAGGTCGCTGGGTCGCTGGTTCGATCCCCGGCTCAGTTGGCGTTTCTGTGTGGAATTTGCATGATCTCCCTGCGTTCGCGTGGGTTTCCTCCGGGTACTACGGTTTCCCCCACAGTCCAAAGACATGCGGTACAGGTGAATTGGGTAGGCTAAATTGTCAGTAGTGTATGAGTGTGTGTGTGTGTGTGGATGTTTCCCAGAGATGGGTTGGAGCTGGAAGGGCATCCGCTGTGTAAAAACTTGCTGGATAAGTTGGCGGTTCATTCCGCTGTGGCAACCCCAGATTAATAAAGGGACTAAGCTGACAAGAAAATGAAATGAGATTTACATTAAACTATGACAATAGACATAAATAGCACAACCAATTAAAGACACATGTACATTAAACCATAACTATAAAAACCAATACAATAAAACCTATAAATAGAAATTATTTTAAAGCATCAGAGGTATCAGTCAACTAAATCCTATTTAATTAAGTGTTTCTATAATATTTATTAAACCCTATTTTACTCACAACATGATCATGTAACGTGTCTAAGTTAGGATTCTAGCAGCTGAATGTTATATCGCAGCTTAGCAAGAATGCATTCTGATCTGCAAACACCAAACAGAATGATCATCTTTTCAGCAAGATAAATGAAGCATGGGATACAATCTAGCAACATGTCCGAGATGAAAAGGGATCTTTTAACTGTACTCTGGATAAACTAATCAAATATATGGCAAGAATGGAGGAAACTCCAAGGTTCTTCACTTTAGTTTTATTTTCCATGATGGTGCTAGTCCAGGGGTGGGCAAACTTGATCCTGGAGGGCCAGTGTCCTGCATAATTTAGCTCCAATCCTATTCAAACAGACCTCCCGTTAGAGTACAAGTGATCTCGAAGACACTGATTAGTTTGTTCAGGTGTGTTTGACTAGTGTTGGAACAAAACTCTGCAGGGACACCGGCTCTCGAGGATCAAGTTTGCCCATCCCTGTGCTAGACTGATAAACAGATGAACAGAACTAACTTTAGAAATTTGATAATGGGAATTATAATTTATCCATGTTTTAATCCAGGCCCGGATTGGCTAATCAGGAGGACCGGGAGAATTTTGGCAGCGAGGGCTGGTGTCTCTAGCAGCTTGCACTGTCAGCAGTCACACTTTTTTCCATTTATTTATTTATGTATTTGACCATAGCCTCACTCTTTTTAATTATTATTTTGCCACAGTTCTGCTCTTTTTATTTATTTTCTCGCAGACCCGTGAGCAAAATGCAGCCTGCAGGTTAATAATGATCTAACACGTTAGTTAATGAAAATACAGTTGTTCATTGTTAGATTATGTCAACTCACAGTGCATTAACTAATCTTAACAAGCATGAATTTGAATGTTAATAATGCATTAGTAAATGCTGATATATGATTAATAAATGCTGCACAAGTATTTTCGTAAATAAACTAACTAATGAAACCTTATTGTAAACTGTGACCTTGTCAAGCTAAATAAATTAATAACTATTGGAAATAGAAACCAACAAGGAATGAAACTAACACTGTACCTGCAGTGTCAATTCTTCACAAACAATGTCATAGTGATGACAGTTAAATAGTAAAACAGTAAAGAACCTAAAACTGAGCCTTGAGGGACACCGGTGCAATGAAAGTGCACCAATCGTAGACCCACAAACATCCTTGGAGGCAAACTAGGAATGTCAAAATAAAAGTGAACCCATTCTAAAGCTGTCCTGGTTCAAGCTTATTAAGTAAAAGTCTATGACTAATGACTCGTTTCCACTGACTGGTATAGTCCAGTACGGTTTAGGTCGGTACGGGTCACCTTTATCAGGCTTGCGTTTCCACTAGCAAGGGTACCCTTTTGGTGGGCGTGGTGTATGACAAAGTTTCAGTCGACGTCATGCTCGCTCGAGAAAATGTCTACAATAAAGCTGCACAGGTCGCTCACATATCATATGAAAAGCACTTTTCACAAAACAGACGCTTTACACACATAAATACTTCTGTATAAATGTTTATTACTAACTTTTCTATGAACATGAGTTTATTATAACTGCAGATCAATGACAGTGCGAAATAGCCTACTGTAATGTCTGTAATTATTTTAAATACATAAATAAATAAATGAACACATACAGACCCTTACAGTCACCGAAATGTTACCAACTACAGAAAAAGTACACACATAATACATTTCGTCCTTAATTAGGTTTAAAACAACAGAAAGTATAGCCTACAGTTATTGAAAACCTCTCATCTGTGTCTGTAATCTTCAGCAGCACATGTAGCCTCTGTTAGAGAGTCATTCCATCATTCCCAGTTCATATTAGTCCAAAAGGTGATGATAAAAATTAAAACAAGGCAGTTTGTTCACGTTTGCTGAAGAAATAACGTGCTCCTTGGCTTTCCTTTTTTTTTTTTTTCGCGCTCCACTCTCGCGTTTGTCCTTTTCTTTCTAAATGTGTCATTCTCGCGTTCATCAGCTTCTCACAGGATCGGGTTTCCAAAGCTTGTTAATAATCAAGCGCACGTTATTATCATGAGCTCAAGAAGTTTGTTATTTCAGATATTGACGCGCGCCGAGCGCAAGTAATCTTTCGCTGTGTATTTCAAACATGGCGGGTCCTTTGTTTACATTCTGTCTTGTTGCGTAAGCTAATGACGTATCTCTGTAAACCAATAGCGTTCAGCTGCGCGTCTAGCTCCACCTTTTGGTACCCTTTCTTGTGTTTGGGACCCTTTCGAAAGGGTGCCGAAAAAGTATTATGGTACGGTTTGGTTCAGTACGCCTTTTGACATTGGAAACGGCCATAAAAGCGTACCAAACCGAACCGAACCGTACAGCACCACTCAGTGGAAACGGGCCATAACAGTATCGAAAGTGGCTTCAATATAAGTATGGTATGGAAATTGCACCAGAATCTGAAGCCTTTAGTTGATCAATGATAACTTGTAAGAACCAAGAAATAATTGACTTACACTCTACCTACAGTGTGTTAGTTATTCATGTTATACACAGTAAGACTCTATCTTTTTCTCTCTTTGCATGTTTGAAAGAAGCGCAGAGGGCTCTCTGCCAAGTGGCTTAAACACTGGATTTTACAGCAGAATTGCGATATGAATAGGAATAGTGCACTCAAGTGCTTTCAAGACAGTGAAACTCTCAAATGCTCAGTCAGTGTGCTTAGGAGTAGGTGAGTGAAATTATAGCTGTGTGAAACATTCAACACAGGCATAATTTAATAGCTGTCAACTGAAATCTAACAGTTTATTTGGATAAGGCTAGGAGATATTACTTTGTACCTTGACATTAATGTGAGATTTGGTCAGTATGGAAGTGAACTCATATTGCAGAGCAGATCTATAGAGTGTAGCTTTAACTCTGATTAAAACACATCTGAATAGTCTACTTCAAGTATTGTGTGCTACTAAAACAAATAATATTAGGTGAGATTGATTATGGTTGGAACCAGTGTGCAAACTATACATGACCATCAGGAGAGTCAACTTTTTTGATAGTAGTTTGGTATACATGCTTCAGTGAATTACATTTATGAATGTCTTTGAATTACATATAAGTTATTGATAAAATGTAAATGTTTTAATGTTTTAATAGATATTTAGTGACTATTTTAGAAGTTACTGTAGGTCAAACTATGCTAATCATGTGTCTGTTTTTTTCTTTTTTTTTCAAGCTACGTGCATTTATAAACACATATTTTACAAGAACAGGTTTTGCGAATACTTAAAACATCTACAGTGCTTTAGAACTGCCAGTTTTAGACTGTTAAATTATATTTTTCCTAGAATTGCTAGGAATTATGCATTTACAATGGTATTAACCGTTATGGGGGTCAAATTATATTATACAAATTTGAAGTATTAATATTAAGGACATAGGGGCATATTGGGTAGCCCAATCACCACACAGCAAGAATGTCGCTGGTTCAAGCCCCAGCTGGGTCAGTTGGCATTTCTGTGTGGAGTTTGCATGTTCTCCCCGTGTTCGCGTGGGTTTCCCACGGGTGCTCCGTCTTCCCCCACAGTCCAAAGACATGCGGTAAAGGTGAATTGAATAAGTTAAATTGGTCGTAGTGTATGTGTGTGAATATAATAGTGTATGGGTGTTTCCCAGGGTTGGGTTGCCGTCGGAAGGGCATCGGCTGCTTAAAACTTATGCTGGATTAGTTGGCGGTTCATTTCACTGTGGCAACCCCTGATTAATGAAGGGACTAACCCGAAACAAAATAATTAATTAAAGATATACGAGTTTAGAGAAATAATTTATTATTATTAAAAGGCTGAAAGCCCCCTCCTCCCCCCATATATCTTGTTTTGCTGTTTTTCAGGGGGGATCAAACGTTGAAAAGGGGGGTCAATCCCCCCACCCCTGCTGTAATTCACACCTTGTTTGGAACTATAC
Source organism: Danio rerio (assembly GCF_052040795.2). Classification (NCBI taxonomy): domain Eukaryota; kingdom Metazoa; phylum Chordata; class Actinopteri; order Cypriniformes; family Danionidae; genus Danio; species Danio rerio. Next base: position 42,298,856 of record NC_141032.1, on the reverse strand, counting down.
GGCAGGAATTGGAGTCTGAAGTCCAAGAAGAACCAATTTAATTGATTGCCTGTAACTCATTTTAAATACCATAGAGGATCTATCATTTTAGATGGTTTGTGTAAATATGTGACGCAACCTTGTCTCTTCTAATGAAATAAACAAACAACAAAATGACTGCAGAGAAGCATCTGATCCTAGCAATCATAGCAATATGTATGCTGTGATATGAATTGCTATTTTTATTTTTATTTTTTTTAAATTATGAAATGGAAAGAAGTGACCTTAAAATGATTTGTATAATACATTCTGGATACATTTGGTGTGCACTTTAAAAAAAAAATAAAAATGAAATAAATAAATAAATAAATAAATAAATAAATAAATAAATAAATAAATAAATAAATAAATAAAAAACAGATCTTTATTTTGTATTTTCTAGTCAGGTGTTTTGGATTTAAGTCAGGTGATTGATTGGGCCATTCTACAACTTGACTTTTTTTTTCTCTGAAAGCATTTGAGAGTTTCCTTGGCTGTGCTTTGGATCATTGTCTTGCTGAAATTTCCACACTGGTTTTATCTTCATCATCCTGCTAATGTAGATGTTGGACTGAAGCAGCTAATATTATTTAACATGATGAAGGGCAGAGGGTTGCTGTAGAACTACTGAGAAATTGCAGCTGCTGTCTGGGCTTTCACTACTCTTCTATACCTCCCTTTCTTTATGTATTCAATACTCTTTTCCTTTGTCATTTCATTTTATTACACATAACTTTATTTGAAAACTAATTAGATTTGTTTTGTTTTTTTCATACATGTATTTATTTGGTTGTTACCAACATCTGGTCAAAATTTCAAGTCAACAGCACCTTTAGAAATATGTTTTCTAAAAATAGTGACGTGTTAAATACCTATTATATGTTTATATTGTATGATGTACATATTCAATTATACCATTTAATGTATTATTATTATTATTATTATTATTATTATTATTATTAATTTGGCAGACTTGTAACATGCAACCACTGGAAGCAGGCAACAAATGTGCTTTTTTGAGCAATGTTGGTGTGCATTTGCCAGTAATCGTAGCTGTAGGTATTCATCAAATGATGGATAAGAGCGTCAGAAGCAGGCATTTCCAGCAGTGATGTCGTACCATCCCAGTAAAGTATGCCAGATCACGGCTGGCCTCTGACCTGATTTGCAGGTGTTTGCCTGAATTCCTTTAGTGAATTGTCTGTCTAAACAAGTGTGCACAATTTTGTATTCAGCAGTTTTTAGCGAACTCACCACACAATATAGATTTTTTTTTTCTTTTTGTGTCTTAGTTCCTTTTGTTTTAAATATAGTTTGCAACTTCTTTTGAGTCAGTTTGAGTGTACATTTGTGTACAAAGTAGTGCAGATTTTTAGCCCATCTTCTATTTATTTACTTGTGTAAATGTGTGTCAGGTTATATTTTTTTCAGTTTCAAATTAATTTCAGTAATATTATTGACTAATATGAAAATGTTCCTTTGATTTATTACAATACAGTTTGTACAGTAATAATTTCTGTATATTTTATATAATTTCTATATATTATAAAAGAGATTTGCTTTGTTTACCAAATAAGTGGATCTAATTGGATTTGCATTGTAAACTTAAATAAAAGTAGAAACATTTTTAGATATGATACTGCAAAAATCATTCTAAATCAATTGACATAAATCTGTTCCTAGTTATTAGTAATAGATTGAATGTGTAGTACATAGCTGAGATACCTTTAGATGATAGTGATGATGACACTGATACTTAGTGTCATAGTGTATAGTGTTATTTAAAATTTTAGTAATTTTTCTCACTCAATGCCACTGCAAATATTAAAAACAAAACAAAAGTATTAAAGCCTGCATTCAATTATTAATTTCCTTTCTAATACATTGTTGCCTTTAGGTAAATACCTTTTTTTTAAAAATAAATTGTTTTTGTTTCTAGTAAAAGCCTACATCTTTTTTTAATGCAGAAAAAACGTAATTATACTATTTTAATATACATGGCTCTTCTTATATGAGCATGTGATGGTTAAAGAAAATGTTCAATCAAAAATTGAAGATTGTTTAATTAGTCTGATTTGTAAATACATTATTGATTTGTGATTAATTAAAAAATAAACAACTAATTGGATGCTGCTACTTCTGTAATCAGCTGATTCATAACAATAAATGTCAAGATTTTCTGCGAATATAACGCTCAAATGCATCTTAATCACTGAAAATCTTGACATTTATTATTTTGAATAATAACAAAATTCTGATCATTTTCCCATTTTTCTTGGCAAAATCACATCTTATTAGACAAAAAAGTACAAACATTTTTATGTGAAATTCTAATAATATAATTTAATATAATATAATAATAATATAATATAATATAATATAATAAAATATAATTTATAATATAATATAATTTAATATATATATATATATATATATATATATATATATATATATATATATATATATATATATATATATATATATATATATATATACATATATACATATATATATATATATATATATATATATATATATATTATATACATATATTATACTGAGTTATTATAAGCAGAACTTAAAAGCTTGGCAAAAAGTTGGATCACTTTCTAACTAGTAAAATAGTCCCATTCAGCAGAATAATCACATTTAATGTGGAAAAGTTCTAAAAGAAAAGAACAGGAGTCTCAGAGCCTGAAGCCTTGAGTAGAAATACCAGCTGTGAATGTTAAACGCTGATGCAACTGTTTTCACAAGCAATATCAAAGAGATACATGACAATCGATCTCTTTTTAGCCTGGTGGGTCACCGTCACACACCTGCTGTTTCACACGCGTTCATTGACGTGACTTTGATAAGATGGCTGACGCTTCTGAATCAGGTAACAGCGGAGGGAAGGTGCTCACGTATTTCTGTCCTTGCTGACTTAACAAGTTACAGCAGAACTCTAAAATGGCCTCCGGTAATAGGAAACCTACATCAAATCTAATCCTCCCATCAGCTTACTGAGTTTGGGATCCTTGCTGAAACTGACAGATGGTTGATGCTTCTCTAGCAGTTAACTCTCTGAATGCCAGCTGGACAAAAACTGGACACTTTCATCAGTATGCTTACTCTGTTATTGTACTTTAGCTTTATGGTATAGATACAGTACAATGAAACTAAAGTAGTATTGGGTGCAAATGTTTACTTCGCTACCCAGCAGGCATTTTTTTTGTTTTATAATACATGTCTAATAGACGTTTAAAGATAGACGCCTTCGCTAAAACAAGGCCAAATTTGGACTGTCAGTAAAAATCTAATAGATTTGTAAGAATAGCCCAAAACTGAGTAGTCATCAAATACACCAAAATAAATACCCACTAAAAAATTGGTGTTTAATAGACGTCTAATATACATCTAAACATAGCTTCACTAAAACAAGGCTAAATTTGGGCTGTCAGTGAAAATCTAATAGACATACAAGTAGATTATAGCTCAAAAAAAAAAGACTAGTCATCAAATAAACTGGAATAAATACCCACCAAGAAAGTTTGTGTTTAATAGACTTCTTATAGACATTTAAGAATAGATGTCTCAGCTAAAATAAGGCTACATTTGGGCTGTCAGTTAAAATCTAGCAGACGTCAAATAATTAGAAAAATTAGACTAATCATCAAACGCCCAAAAATTAGACTAATCATCAAACAAACAGGTTAAACAGACTTCACATGTGCAGTTACCCAGCAAGCATGCTGGTATTGTTGCTGTTGGTAAAATAAGTCTAATAGATGTCTAATAGACATCCAAATGTAGATGACCTGGCTAAAACGAGACTAAAGTTGGACTGTCAGTGAAAATCTAAGTCGTATGAGAATAGCCCTAAAAAATTGACTTGTCATCAAATACACCAGATTAAATGCCCACCGAGCAATTTGGGGTTTCATAGACATCTACTGTAATAGACATCTAAACATAGATGGCTTGGCTAATAAAAGGTTATTTTTGGGCTTTCAGTGAAAATCTAATAAACATATAATTATTGCCTAATAATAAACTTGACATCAATTACACCAGAATAAATACCCACCAAATAATTATGAGTGTTTATGAGACGTCTAATTGACATCTATATATGTATGTCTTGACTAAAACAAGGCAAAATTTGGGCTCTAATAAAATCTAATAAATGTAAAAGAATAGCCCCAAAATTGGACTAATCGTCAAACAAACAGATTAAACAGACTTCACATGTGTTGTTACCCAGTAAGAATGTTTTTTGTTGGTAAAAGAAGTCTAAGAAGTCTAATAGACATCTAAACGTAGACAGCTTGGCTAAAACAAGGCAAAATATGCTCAAAACTCACAAAACTTCACACATGCGCCAGAAGAGGCGAAAAATTACTTGTGTTATAGGTTTCAAAAGTCTGTGGCGGACAACGCAGTGGTGCAGTAGATAGTGCTGTAGCCTCACAGCAAGAAGGTCGCTGGTTCGAGCCTTGGCTGGGTCAATTGGCATTTCTGTGTGGAGTTTGTATGTTTTCCCAGTGTTAGCGTGGGTTTCCTTGGGTGCTAAGCCAAATGAATGAATGAATGAATAAGTCTATGTTGCAAAATGGCTAGCTGCCTATGCGTTTTGACATGGCCCCCAAGCTACATATCTTGCAAACATTTGAAATTTGGAACACACATCAAAGAAGCCAATAGCAACAAAAAAAGTCTCTTGGAGTGAAATTTTAAATCCAACAGGAAGTCAGTTTTTGTCATTTCCAGGCATTGTAGTTCAACAAACTCCTCCTCCTAGGGACCTCCAATCACATCAACACTAAAATAGAGTTATGTCAGTTGAAGTGATGTTAAATTGCAAAGATGTAGAGTTTTTTTATTTTTTTTTATTTATTCATTTATTTATTTTTTATCAAAGGACGTGTCCGTGGTGGCCTTACAAACTTTGATGTTTCGCCATGAAACAGGAAGTTGTCATAACTCAGACACGCATCATCTAATCTGACTTAAAATCTACTTATTTTATAGGAGTCCTGACCTTTACATGCCAATATCCAGTTACAGTTATAGCGCCACCTGCTGACATGTTTTACACCATAACAAACTCCTCTTTCAAATTTTATCAGATTGAATCCAACATTTGTCAGTAAAATCCAAAGGCCATTGTGTCATTAAATTGTGAAGATCTAGAGTTTTCGCCAAAGGGCATGTCTGTGGCGGACTGACAAATCTCAGTGCATCGCCATGCAGCCAAGTACTTATAACTCAGCCACACAATGTCTCATCTGCCTGAAAATTCACGTTCGATGAGACTCTCTTGAAGATATCTACATGCCAATATTGAGTCACAGTTACAGCGCCACCTGCTGACAAAAGAAAGTTTGACATAAATTGATATTTATATATTTATCAACTTAAATTATTATTGTCCAACTGTTCTCTGTCATCCTATGGCCACCGAGAAGTGGTGAGCATGGGTGCCAGGTAGGGTTGGGTGATGTCAATCAATTTGTCTTTGTACGATGTCTAACATTAAACATTGCGATATATGATGGCATTGTTGTCATAGGTGGCGGTGAAATAATTATTTATGAATAATTAATTAATTCATAACAAATTAATTATTTGTAGCCTACTGTTTCAACTACCTGACCTGCATGGTCTTTGTTTTACCCATAACCAAATCATAAATAAATAAAGATAAGTCACACACAAATGACCACCTGTCAATCACTTTTTCAGCGGGACTGGCATGAATAAGCCGAGTGATTTGTGTCGTTATAATGGCATCCACAAACTTGGTTGGTAAAAAAAAGGTGCACAACCAACCGGAACCAACCAACGTGATCTGAGGTTTTCGCTAAAATTACATGTACAAGTGTGAAAGTGAAAGATTGAAGCAGTGTACTGACACTGTGACACGTTACCTGATTAATTCAAAAGACCGAAGAGTCGTTAGATAGAGACACGATTAATCCAATATATCACATTTAACAACTATAGTAAGACATGCTTCAGCCACATATCCTGGATACACTGTCCGACGTGCACTGTTCTCTGGGCTGACTGCTGGAGCTCAGACGCTGCAGCGCATGACAGAGTTTGTATGTGTGTAAGTGTGTGTGGTCACATAATGTGCATTTTCAGTGGTATAATGTGGATGGAGAGATCTTGTCAGAAATGCTAGATGAAACGCCAGTGTGGACGTGGATAGTTTTCGTTCTAAAATGTCATTTTAAAATTAGGATGTATTAATGTAAACAGGGCTTGAGTGTGTATTCTTCGTGAGCAGGGTGCGACAGGGGCGGGGCAAAGGATCGCGATGCCGACTCAGCATCATGATGTCTGTCAGCCATCAGCGATGGATGATGGCATTATCTATCGACCTAACCCTAGTGTGAGGTCCCTTTCACCACTGCTTGCAGCTGTAATGTATGTTTATATTTGTCAACACACATTAACACATTTTGTTTTCCCTTACATTTGTATGTTGTATAACATAGTTATAGTATTGGCAACAAAAACAAACAAACAAACAAACAAACAAACAAACAAACAAACAAACATATCCATTAGGGATGTAACAATATTGTAAATACCGTCATACCGCTATAGTATTTTTTTTTTTCAATATTACCATAGGCACATGACTCAATAAAACTATATTTCTGAGAAAAGTTTGCTTAGACAAATGAAGCGAACGGAAGGTAGCGGGAACTACAATTCCCATCAGCCTAGGCGTGGCCATCATCCTTTGCGGTCTGTTGTCACTACAGATCCAGTAATGCGGAAATGGAGGGTGCTGCTAGTAGTGGGGAAGAAAAAGAGCTGGAAATGATCGAACCTAAAGCGAGTTTTAAATCGGATGTGTGGAAGTATTTCGGTTTCTTTCTAAAAAGATTCGAAAAAGGAGAAAAGGTGACAGACAAAGAAAAAAAAAACAGTATGCAGGCACTGCCAGACTGTGGTGAAATATAAGTCGGTGAATACGATTAATAACAGTCATGGGGACTGCAGAACACAGCACACTTGTTAGATTGATGCAGACATTGACTTGTACCGCAAAGAGACCTCTATCTCACTCATGGCTTGTCCTCTTAAGTGGTGGAAAGACAATGCACAATGTTACCCACTGCTGTCAACCTTGGCTAAATCATATCTCTCTGTCCCAGAAATCTCAGTCCCAAATGAAAGGTTTTTTTTTCTGTTGCAGGGGACATGCCCAAAGGTCCCAGCTTTTACCAGATTATAGTTATATGATAATTTTCCTTAAAAAAACCATCTCTATCTAAGTGAGTGGGTGATTAAATGTTGAATGTGATGAGTTTTCAACAATGCTAAATTGAAACTTTATTTTTTTTATATAGTTTAATAGTTTTTAGTTATTAAAATTGAAAAATTGAAGTTCCTGTTTCGAAACTTATAGATAGATGGCTAATTTGTATGCCATTGATATGTTCAGTGCTAAGCTAAATAAACACTTTTGGTACTTTTTTGAGTCTTTTCTTTAGTTTTGTTTTTCCTGTAAATTATTCAATAAATACCGTACCTTGCCGTTCATACCGAGGTATTACCGTACCATGAAATTCTGATACCGTTACATCCCTAATATCCATACATATTAAGTGTCTAGATCAGGGGTCTCAAACTCGCGGCCCGCGGGCCATTTGCGGCCCTCAGTGCAATATTTTGTGGCCCGCGCCGACCGCTGTACACTGACAGAATCAGCGGAGCGGGGAGAGAGAGCGCTCCCCGCTCCGCTGATTCTATCCGTACACAGCGGTCACTGGCATTCCCCGCCCGCCGTGTTGTCGCGCGCGTTCTCATCAGCTGTGTTGTCGTGCGCGTACTCAAGAGCGGTGTTATCGCGCGCCTACTGAAGGGCGGGACCGAGGGTGTGTCGCGTCGCGGGGGCACTTTTGATCATTTTGGAAGGGCACTTTCTATGCAAGACTAAAAAGGGCATGTGCTCTGCAAAGGTTGAGCCCTATGTGTGCACGTGCCTGCCCTGCATCTTATATCATAGGTAGATACAGACTGGTACAGACTGATGTTACTGGAGTGGGGTGGGGGTGTTTTATTTATACATATATACACCTTTTTTTAGGTGAGGGAATGTAAGTTTTGAGTGAGTTCCGGCACTTTTTTCCCTAGGACTTCAATAAGTCAAAGTACAGGTCTAGACTTAATGATGATCATCTTCAAGCCATACTGAGGGTCTCAACTGCTTCCGCTCTAAAGCCAAATGTGGTTCAGATTTGTGAGAAGAAGCGCTGTCAAGTCTCTGGCAGCAAGGAGTAGGCAAAAGATGCCATGTTCAGAAGAACTGTTCATAATCTTCACTCAATGTTCTATTAATGTTCAGGACACTTCATGTTCAGAAGAAATAATTAAAACTGTTAATAATGACATTTGAGGACTTTTTTTTGTGAAATCCCTTATGCGGCCCAGCCTCACCCAGACTTTGCCTCCTGCGGCCCCCAGGTAAATTGAGTTTAAGACCCCTGGTCTAGATGATAGACCAAACCAGTGCTAGCTACTTTACAATTTATAATAATTCATAAGGATGTCAGACTGAGCTTTAACCTATTTAATCTCTGATCTGGTTGTACTTTTTAACTTATAATGCTCATGCATATTAAAAACTGCTTGATAGATGCACTTCATCCATGCGCCGCTGTCATCCATGTGTTATTCTCTGTGATGTGCAATGTGTTTATGATTCCATGCCACAGAAGCAACAATACACAAGTGCGCTAGTGTCATCTCTCTGATCGTATCTCCGTATCATGGGAATGATTGATGCGTGAGAGCATGCTTCATGCCACGACGGCGCAGCAGCTTCACGGCATCTCTCCGGACTGCAGGCGTTTCCCACAGTTCATTGCAGTCCATGGGTCATTGGTCTCTCCAAATAGCTCTCCGTATGACGCCCTGTTCCCTACTCAGTCTAAATGCTATGATTAAACTGTTTCCGCCACAACAAGAAGTCAAACCTTCACCCTGTCGGTGGCGAATGCGGTGAAATCTAGAAGTCATGACTTTGACAGGCGTCTACCTAATGACAGCGTCGCGCCTTGCATTTTTCTCTTTTGATTGAAAAATTAATGACAGCTCTGCATGTGTTTTAGAGGCTTTTAATGTGACACTGTCTGCTGCTCGATATCATTAAGGCTCATTTTGAAACGTTATCGAAGACAAATGATCTCAATTAGATCGAAAATTTACTACGGCAGAACTTTCCCTGTTGTCATTATGTTAAAACGGTCCGCGCTCTGATTCGGGCAGTAGACTGTTTGATGATTAGGGCTTTATGAGGAATAGACACGGTCTACGTGAGCGGAGAGTAACATTCAGACATCTATTATAAGCACATTACCTCAGAGCGCTGCGGAAAATGCCCGCACCTCTGTGAAAGATAAGGGCACAAGGAGGAGAGGAGCATCTCACTTGGTCATTTTGGATTTTAACAACCAGGGGTGATTCTGGGATTTATTTATTTTTTTTTATGAAGGACTATAGATAATATTTGGATGGAGAAAAAAGTTATTGATGTTTTTAAAATATTCAGGATATACTTTATTGTAGATACAATAAGTATCTTAAGCCAATTTTGTCATTTCTATAGATGTTTAATACTATTAATTTGGCTGGACCCCAAACTATTTTTTCTTTCTCTCTGTTCTACAAGTTAAAAGCCCCTTGTACACAGTGATACCACTAAATATCCAGAAAATTACTGGAATGACCTTACCGGCAATTTCAAAAAAGTGCTGTTCACACAGACAAGGACATTCTGGAATTTTCCCGGAAACAACCATTCACAAATCCATTCTAAAATACCAGTAAATTCTGACATCATTAAATGGCCTCTAAACTGCTGCACTTACTGTTGTAAACATTTGACTACATTACAAACTCTGTGGATAAATAAGTATTGTGAACAGCTTTGATAAAAACATGTGAAGGAACACTTTTCAGTGTCGATCTGTTACTTTTAATATATATATATATATATATTTTTCATTGTAAGACAGTGATTATATTTAGAACTGTGGATATGCACATAATTAGCAATAAACAGTGATAAATTATGTTTTAATGCTATATTATTTACTGCAGTATGTTTCTAAGTGAAATGTTAAGTATGACATTTTTAACATTTAAAAAACAAAACCTTACATTAATGATTGTTATGATGGTTATAAAGGGTGGCATAGTGGCTCGGTGGTTAGCACTGTCACCTTTTAAGTCTTGGCTGGGCTAGTTGGAATTTCTGCATGGAGTTTTTTACTTGTTCTCCCCATAGGTTTTCTCTGGGTGCTATGGTTTCCCCCACAGTCCAAAGTCATGCGCTATAAGTGACTTGAATAAAATAAATTGGACATAATGGATGAGTGCGTGTGTGAATGAGTGTGTGTGGGTGTGACCCAGTACTGGGTTGTGGCTGGAAGGGCATCCGCTGCGCAAAACATATGCTGGAATAGTTGGCGGTTCATTTCGCTGTGGCAATCTAGAGACTAAGCTTAAAAAAATCAATGAAAAATGGCTATAAAACACAGGATAAAGCCACAAAATATCTTCATAATCTTTAGATATCATTCTGAGTATCCAAAAGAAACAAGAACATGTGTTGAATAAAAATAGAAGTTCTTGCATTTTGAGTGTCCATTAAATGAAAATGATCTGCAACTTTACAGAAAAGGTTAAGCCCTTAACAAAACAAAACTAGTTCATTTAGAAATTAAGTGTAATGCTTATTAATAAATTGAAATTACACAAGGAAAACAGTATTGAACACACCAAGAAAGGGAAGTGTAAAAGGCATGGAAAGCCCAAACAGCAGCTGAAATCTATAAGAGAATTATCTAAAAGCGAATTCTTTTTTAGAAAGCAGCCTTGCCCCTCATCACTATAAATAAACAGTAGCTGCTCCAGTTTAACATCTACATTACCAAATGAAGAAGATGAAAACAGGTTTGACTTTTAAGCAAGATCAGCAAAGAAAATAAAGCTGTTAAAAAATGGCCCAGACACCCACCTTACTTAAATCCAATGGAACATTAGAAATAACGATCAGAGTTGATAAACGAGACCCACAGAATCTTCAAGATTTTTAGACTCCGTCAAAGTCTGAAAAAAACAAAAAACAAAACACCTGACTAATGCATGCATCTACATTCGTCATATAAGAGGTGTCTTGACGCTGTCATTACAAAAATAAATAAATAAATTTCAGCAATTCAGTACGTTCTCTTTGTGCCATTGTTATTACACATAACATTTTTTTTCTAAATATTATTTTACTTATTTATTGTATGCTTGGATTGTTTTATACCAATATCTGGGTCAACATCTTGTCAACAGCTCCTTTAGAAATATATATTTCTAGGAAAATCATCATTTTCAATACTTACTTTACCGACTGCATATCAGGGACTTAAATATAGCACTTAAAACGGGAAAATCTCGCATATTCATGATATATGGATGAGGATACACTTGGGGGCCAATCAGTTTTCAGCAGCCCCTCCCCCCTCCTGGTTAAATTACAGTTAACACATTTCTGGTGGTCGATAGCTTCAAACACTTTTTAGATCATGAAGCGAGAATAATCTCCAGTGACAGCTCATCTGGTCTCTTTTCAGCTTGACCTCAGGTTTAATTTACAGATATGGCTGTCTCAGGTCGCCGTGCGCCCTTTTTACCAGTGCAAAATACAGTTCAACATGCAGCAACAACCCCTGCAGGTGCGACAGTCCTTCTGTGACTCATTGGTCATATTCAAATGGCGCGTGAGGGTCACCCATGCTGCGCTTTTTAATTCAGATATATAGCTGCTGTGGTATCCAATTACATCCTCATTAAAAACAGTCTACTTTTTGCAGCATTCAAACGGATGGCGAATTAAATCTGCATTGATATTTGAATTATAATATCACATTGTCAGATTACAATGGCAGCATGTGATTTGATTAAATGGGCTCCGTTTGTGTGTGTGTTTTTAAGCCTACCTGCCTTTTCACTGGTTATGAGCACACAATATTCAGAGATGTGCAATGAGGTTAATAGTTAGATAAGACTCGGTGATTGCATTAATGAGTTAGAGATCTTAAATAGGATAAGGGAGATGGCTAGACTGGAGTAAAGTCTTAGTAAATTTATATACAGGCATTACATCATATCTGCAAACATTGTGTTCTTGTACAAATCCTAGCGATATATATATATATATATATATATATATATATATATATATTTTTTTTTTTTTTTTTTCTTTTCTTTTTTTAATTTTAAATACAAGAAACATGTACATGTATATACATTGCCTGATAAATATATTGCCGCCTATCCAAGTTTTAGGAACAACAAATAATAACTTGACTTCTAGTTGATTATTTGGTATCAGAAGTGGCTTATATGAAAGGCAAAGGCCTCTAGATTACGTTTATTTTACCAAAATAAAACATGATCATGCCTTCAATGACTCAAATCACTTATTAATAAAGTAATCTGGAATTTCAAAGAAAGCGTTCTTGCAGGACTCACAGAATTCAACAAGATTCTTTGGATTCATTGTCAATGGCTCTTCCTTCATTGAACCCCAGATATGCTCAACAATGTTCATATCTGGTAACTGGGCTGGCCAATCCTGGAGCACTTTGACCTTCTTTGCTTCCAGGAACTTTGATTTGGAGGCTGAAGTATGAGAAGGAACACTATACAGCTGAAGAATTTGCCCTCTCCTGTGGTTTGAAATGTAATGGGCAGCACAAATGTCTTGATACCTCATGTTGTTGATTGTGCCATCCACTCTGCAGATCTCTTGCACGCCCCCCAAACTGAATGTAACCCCAAACCATGATTTTTCTTTTCATTAAACTTGACTGATTTCTGTGAGAATATTGGGTCCATGTGGGTTCCAATAGGTCTTCTGCAGTATTTGTGATGATTGGGATGCAGTTCAACAGATGATCTACCTTCTGCCACTTTTCCAAATCAACTAGAAGTCAAGTTATGATTTGTTACTCTTACAACTGGGGTCGACGACAAGACTTTTGTCAGATAGTGTATGTACAATTTATAAATTTAATGCCTTATTCAGGCCGAAACAAATAGTAAAAATAGATTCATGTATAAGCATAGTACTTTAAAAACTAAAACAAAATGTATGAATTATAGATAAAAAGGATACATTTATATAAGATCTCACAGTAAATATGTTTAAATTATAAATATTACTATATATATATATAAAAAAAATATTATATATATATATATATATATATATATATATATATATATATATATATATATATATATATATATATATATATATAGTAATTTTTATAGTATTATGTATTATATTTTATCTTTTAGAAAAAGTCTTATTTCTTTTGGTTTAGCCTTTATATAAAAAAGAACAAATTTTATTTATTTGCTTATTTACAACTTTTTAGCTTTTAATTTAATTGAATTTAGTTTACAATTTATGTGTAATATATATATTTGTCATAAAAGGTGAATGTTGCCATGATAACAATACATCATATTTAATTATTTATTTTTTGAAAGATTCTAGTACAAAAAAGTACATTAAAAATGTTTAAAATGTTAAAATTTGAAAAAAATAAAAAAAAGTTAATTGTCTCTTGATCGTGCTGGGGGGTGGGGGGGGGGGGGTCACATGGGTTAAGAAGAGCATAGGTCTCAAACCCAATTCCTGGAGGGCCACAGCGCTGCACAGTTTTCTCCAGCCCTAATCAGACACACCTGATCCAACTAATGAAGGTGTTCAAGACTACTCTGGAACACCTCGATTAGTTGGATCAGCTGTTTTAGGGTTGGAGCAAAACTGTACAAAGCTGCGGCCCTCCAGGAATCCAGTTTGAGACCTATAACGTAGAGGGTTTGTATTGGTCACTTGTTTATTCACAGAGACAGAGTGGGTGAACGAGGATGCGGTATTCTTTGTTGACCAAAAGTCAAATCTACTTTACACTGTCAAAATATCAAGAGGGTATAATTTCATTGGGAAAATAAATTATAAGACATTGGAAGAAATTATTGCCTTGTTAATATTTTCTTATTTGTTGTTTACATCACAAAACATGTCTCTGGTTTAGCCTTTCAGCTGTTATTTTACGTAGCCAGTACAATGGGTTTTAAAGCCAACGATAAACTTCTGGTGAAAGCTTAATGTGACTATTTTCAATTTCACAAGTTTTTTTTCACAGCATCAATGTTGTAGTGTAATTACAATACATTCAGTTAAATAGACTTAAGCATTCATTAAGTTGTTCAAGCTCAAAACGAGATAAAAAAAAAGAAAATGTTGTAACCACTAGCGCCGTCAGTAGCAACAGGCTAGCGCAGAAATACCATTGAAAATACTGGGGTGAAATAAACAGTCATATTTTAAAGACATGACAGGGGGAAGTGGAATTTAATGCAGTGCTTCTTGTCCGATCTGATACCCACTTCTTATTGTACAGCTAACAGGCATTAAAGATTGCGGATTTTTAAAGAAAAGATCTTAAACGTGACAATTTTGTGATGGAAAGACAGAACAGTGAACACACCAAACATAAACAATTAATTATTTCTCAGCCACAAATTTTAAATGTGTCAAAACAAGCAAAATATAGCTATATACTATATTTTTTATTTAACAAATCATATGCACAGTAATCTGTCCTGGCTAAAGGTTCCAGATCACCAGTTAACTACACATAAATGGGGAGCTCCATTAAAGCAATATTTTTGTAAAAAAAAAAAAAATAATAATAATTAAAATAAATAATAAAAAATAAGATAATTAAACCATATTAACGCAAACGAAAGCATGTAAAAATCATACCGTGTGATAATGAAAGGATGATCATACACACATGATTAATGTTAGACCTATAATTATCTGTTCAAAGAATGGGTAAAGCAAAGCAACCGGTGCTGCTTACAAAATGACAAATCTGGAACACTTGAAAGCAGCAAGACTGTGGGCGCATGTTCACCACTTTTTGTCTAGTCTATTTGAAAGAGAAGCAATCACATCAGTTGTGTTTCTAGACACATTTGCTTTACTCAAGGAAACGGGAGCACTTACAAATTTTACATAGTTGCGTGCATCACCTCAGCTATAACTGCGACTGATTGTCCTCTCATTCGGTATTCACCTGCTCTCTATTGCTCGCGCAAACACAATTATTTTTGTCAGTCGTGTTGCTTCTCAATTCTAAGATCACCTTTGCATGCATATTGGATAATCCTTATTGTCGAACCCTGCTTTTAAGAATTATTGTCTGGGAAAATTATTTTCAATCAGCCAAACTTGTACTTTTAGAATCTTGCAAAAAAAAAAAAAAAAAAAAAATATATATATATATATATTTGATGTTGGAGCTTGGATAAAGGTCCCAAAATTCAAAGCATGAATGAATGCAAAATATGATCAACTATATATATATATTATTATTTATTATTATTATGTTTTTGTACCATGCAAGATTTACAGACCTTAATTTTGATCTGATACACTAAAACAGTATATTTCTTCACGTTTATCTTTTATGCATATTTCTGATTGATCTGCATGCTGTAAGTGGGAGAATATGTGGGAGAGAGATGATATTCTATACAATAGATAAGTGGCTCTTTCTGTGGAATGACTATATTTTGCATTCGCCTGTAACGCTCGATCTTCAGCTTATGACTGCAGGGAGATTATGTTTTTTTTTTTGTTTTTTTTTTTTTCAAAACTGTAGAAACAAGAACCCTTCGGAGCTAAAATGGAAGTCGGCATGGTAGCTCTGCAGAGAAAATATCTTCACAAATGGCTGGTCAGGAGCTATTGATCAAATGAAAAGTGGATCTCGTTTAGTGATATCCACACTTTTGAAGCATTACTGTAAGTAGAGAGAGGCTAGATTTACATTGTCGACTCAGATTGAGTTGTGGATTGAGTGTTGGAGGAAAATGATTATCCTCTCTTCTGCCTCTCTGAAATCTATATACTGTATCTGAGATGAGAAGTGTTTTTTTTTTTTTTTTCGGTAGTAAAAAAAAAAAAAAAATGTCTCTGCACACCTGCACAATAGAAATCTCAGCAGAACCACATCGCCGTCCATGGGTTTTTTAAAGGCTCCATCATTTAGTCTAAGAATACAACGGTGCAAAGGAGCAAAGTACTATATTTGCATTCTATATGTACAGCATGATAGATTATTCACATAACTTTTTATTGCGAAAATCAAGTGAAAATATTGCTGAAGTACACATAAAACTGGCCACTTTATTACACTTTATATATCAGCCCTATATAGCTGTATCTCTAAATGCCATTTTCTCATGCGCTGAGGCAGAAATCTTGTTTATCTAAACTTAACTTACCAGCTTTATTGCTATGTTTTTAAGGTTATCTATATATGTATAAGGTTATTTGATAAATGTAAATTCACTCTATAAAAATAAAAAAGGAAACAAAGAGTGTTATTTGAGTGTCGATGAGGCTCAATTTAATGAAAGGTAATTTGCATGTATGTATGTGTATACTAAATATACTATATATACAAGTTTAAATTTAAAAACTGCACGAATATCAAATAATTAGTTTATTATTAATTTAGTTTAAAATTAATTATATAAACATACATATTAGTTCGGATTTTTATTCCTGTAAAAAATTAAATTAATTAATTTAATTTAATTTAATTTAATCTATATCAAAATCACTCTGCCCATCCATCCGTCCATCCATCTGTCCGTCCGTCCATCCATCTGTCCGTCCTTCCATTCATCCATCCACCCATCCATCCATCCATCCATCCACCCATCCATCTACTCATCCATCCATCCATCCATCCATTTATCCATCCATCCATCTACCAATGAACCAACCAACCAATCAGTCACTTAATCAACACACCCACCTAACCAACCAAGGAACCAATCACTCAATCAATCAATCACTCAATCTACCCAACCAAACAACCAATAACTCAGTCAATCACTCAATCCATCCATCCATCCAACCAACCAACCAACCAACCAACCAACCAATCACTGGATCAATCAATCACTCAATCCCCCCAACCAACCAACTAACCAATTAATCACTCAATAAATCACTTATTCCACCCACCCAACCAATCAATCGACTGACCAACCAACTAATCAACCAACTAATTAACCAACCAGCCAACCACTCAATCAAAATCACGCAGTCCATCCATCCATCTATTTATCCATCCATATATCCATCCATTTTTCCATCCATCCATTTATCCATCTATCCTTCCATTCACCAACAAACCAACCAACCTATCACTCAGTTGGTTACTTAATCAACCCACCCACCCAACCAACCAAGTAACTAATCACTTAATCAATCACTCAGTCCACCCAACCAAACAACCAATCACTCAATCCATTCATCCATCCAACCAACTGACCAACCAACCAACCAACCGATCAATCAATCAGTCAATTCCCCCAACCAACCAACCAACCAATCGACCGACCAACCAACTAATCAACCAACCAACCACTCAATCAAAATCACGCAGTCCATCCATCCATCCATCCATCCACCAACAAACCAATCACTCAGTCAAAATCACTCTTAACTCACCTAACACTTAACCCACCAACGCCAACCAATCAACCCATCACTCAATCACTCAATCAATCTCTCAGACCGACCGACCGAACGACCAACCAACCAACCATCTAAAATAGTACAAAAATGATAATTAGAAGAATGTAAGCCTTTACAATATTATTGTTCTTTATTGTTAAAGTTTAAGTTGTCTCAATTAGTATATTAGTTTGTTTCTGCTTTTTAACTTTATTTTGTTGGATTTATTTACTCTTATTGTGAGCACATTTTAGTTCAAATGGTCAGCACACAGCTGAACTCATGTCTTCTTGTGAATGCTTTTGTGTTGCAGGTAAATGTGAATTGCAGATTTGTAGCCTATCAAGGAGAGCTTCATGAGCAATTAGCATTGTGCCCTTGAGCGAGGCATCTAACCTCTGCATGCTACAGGGCTCTGTCCTCATAATTAGTTTACTGTAAATCACTTTGCATGAAAGCAACAGCTAAAGGCATGCTGTTTATTTACTTAATAATTACAAATCCGAACGTGATATTCAATTTTGCCTACTATTAATTAAAAAATCCATTGAAAAGGCCTGAAGTGGATGTGCGTTTTGGGGCTAAGGAGGTTGCTTGCCGTTTAGCAGACAGATTTCTTACATGCTGATTTACAGGACACTAATTTGAGGGCTGGTCCCGGTGGAGTGTGGAGGGTTAAGTGCCTTTGCTCAAGGGCGCAGTGCCATGGCAGGACTGTGATATTTCTGGGTCACTGCTACTTGAGGCTGAACACACACAAAGCTACATTTGTTTGGCAGTCTCCGTCTTAATCATTACAATCACCAGCCAAACGATGTGCTAATCTGGATTTACTCTTTGATGCTGTTTGATGTTGGTTTAAAGGGTCATTTTTGTGCATTGGGTGCATTTGCATCAGTGGTGTAAAGAAACGAATTACAAATTACTGTAATGGAGTACACTGTAAAAAAAAATATCCGTTAATGAACAGTTTTGGATTCACAAGCATTTTCTGTTTATTTATAGATGTGAATTGCATTTTGTGAGCTTGATCTTTGCTCTGTCAACTTTTGATGTTGAAAATTTGACACTTAAGTTTAACAAATTGACTTTTATTGACATTTCAGAAATAATATAATCAATGCTTGACATTAGCGCCTTTTACACAGTAATACCGGTAAATATCTGGAAAATTTCCGGAACGACTTTACCGATAAATTAAAAAAAAACGCTGTTCACACAGGCGAGGACGTTACGGAATTTTTCCAGAAAAGACCGTTCACACATCCCTTCCAAAATGCCGGTAAATTCTGACATCATTCACCACAAATGAGCTTTAAACGGCTGCGCTTTTATTTGTAAACATTTGACTACAAACTCTGTGGATGGCTCTGTGTTGTGAACAACTTCGATGAAAACATATAGGGACACACTTTCGCATGTCGAGATGTTCATGATGTGTGTGTGTGTGTGTGTGTGTGTGTGCTGGCTCACCAGCTTCTTCATGGGCACACACGACGCAGAGCTTTAAGGTAAACAAACAACGGCTTATCATAAGCATATTATCAATAATTATTAACACGGTTGGCATTAATAAAAAACATATAAATGTTATCTGACTAACATCTACCAGCTAAAGGTGTCTGGAAAAATATTCAAAGGCTTTTATTTTTATAAACCGCGTGGACGTGAATGCGTCTGACTGTTCTGATTGGCTGAAGTAGACTTCTCACGTAAGCACGTTCTAGACGTGCACGCGCTCTTTCCGGCAATCTTCCTTCTGCATTCACACAGCGCAGCATTACGGCAAATTACTGGTAATGTTACAACTTCTCTTTCCGGAAAATAGCCAGAACGAATTAACCGGTATTTTCAAAAAGGACCTGTTCACACATACAGACCTTTCCGGAAAATTGCCGGTAATTTTCCGGAAAGGTCTGTATGTGTGAAAGGGGCTATAAATACTAGCCAACCCAAATGCGGGTAGATTTCAGCTATGGCAGGTTAGACAGACACTCCCACAAGCCTCTTTGGCCGGTTCAAAATAATTTTTAAATTGTAGTTTTCTTTAAAGCAGGGTTCGACGATAAGGATGGCCCAGTATTTGTACAAATGTGATCTTAGAATCGAGTAGTGACAAAACTAGTTGTGTTTGCACCAGCAAAAGCAAGCAGGTGAATACCGAGAGGATCATCACTACAGGTGATGTGATGCACGTGACTGTTAAAAAGAGTGTGCACACCTATTTACTTGCACTAAGTAACTGTGCCTAGAGGAAATGCAACTGGAGAGATCGGTTCTCTTTGAAATAGACTGGACAAAATAAGATGGTCGGTCACCTACAGTACTGCTTCTTTTAAGAGTTTTGAAAGTTTTCAATATCAAGCAGCAGCGGTCACTGCTTTGGCTGTAATTATTGTTTGAACAGATTATTAACAGATTTTTATCAACGTTCATCGTGTGCGTGTTATCATCCTTTCATCATCACACATGGTATGTTTTGTTTTTACATGCTTTCTTTTGTTTAGTTATTTTTGTTGATATGGTTTAATTATCATTTTTTACAACAACATTGTTTTAATAGGAGATTAACTCCCAATTTATGGATCTGCAACCTTTAACCAGGACAGATTACTGTGCATATTTTAGATACATGACACTAGATCTTTTTTAAGTGTTCATGTCTTATTTATTTATTTATTTATTTTATTAAAAAGTGTATGTTTGCAGATATATTTTGCTTGTTTTGACAGATTATTTAAAATTTGTGGCTTAGAAATAATAATTTATTTATTTTTGGTGTGTTCAGAGATACATTTGGTAAACCCTTAATTTTGAGCCCTGAAAAGACATGTGAAATAAAAACTAATTGCAATGCAACACAAGCCATTTGCTCATGCACAGTGAGCAAGCTCATACACAACACACACAAAAAGTGAAATAAATGAGGAGGCATGTGAACATAACACAACATTTAAATCAAGTAATTTTAGCAGGCCGATGAGCGTATACATACTTATGCACATAGTTAATTTACCTAGTAATTTTAAGGACACAGGTTTACTTATTATTATAATTTTTAGGTAAAGTTAAATAATCACTTTTTATAGTGTAAATACAAAAATTGTAAGTGTTTTAAGAGCGTAAGTAGGAATGTTTCCTTTAAATACACTGTAAAAAAAATATGACAAAAAGTCTTGACAAGTAATATTTATTTTAATAAGTTACTCAGGTTCCAACTGCATTGTTTAGCTTATACAAAGTTTACCTTGATACATTTAGTCATTTTGATTGATGTAAGTTCACCAGAACTAGAAACTTGTCTAGAAATATTTGATTTAACTAAAGGAAAATTAAGGCAGAAACTATATTTAGCAATTTTGTTATAGAGTTTAAGATTTATTTTTTTTTTCACATTTTGCTCACTATGACACTTTGTTTTGTGAAATGTATGTAGCATTTTAAGTAATTTCGTGGTTTTTTTTTTGTTTGTTTTTTTCTTTCAAAGAAATTATTCTAGTAATTGTGTGTAATAAAAGTTGCATCAATGCTGACAGATGGGCTCAACAAAAGCATACACAATCCATTCAACACCTTTGAGTTCAAAACAGGCTGGTCTTCAAAGGTTTATGAGCTTTTGTTAAAAAGAAAAATCAATTTCCTTATGGAGAAAATGAATAGAGATTTTACCCCCTGAACCTGACTGTTGCGCTCTACTACACCTTCATGAGCACGGCTGTTTGTAGCTGATCTAAAATCAACCATCACACCTTACAAGGCTTGAGCGTGCTCTATAATCCGATGGCAGAACGTCACGCTAGCCTCCAGACATTGTGCTTAATTTTAGAAAAAAAAAACAATAATGTTTTAAAAAGTCTTTTATAGAACATTCCTTTTGTTTAAGGAGCTTCAAACTCAAAATAAAGCATTTTCTAACAAACTTTTCTGCCTTTTAAGCAATTTTCCTCTGCATTTGAAGTGAGGGTTGAAAGTGTAGCTCCACCAGTAGGGGATTGGGGGAGGTGAACACGCAGAACAATGTTTGAGCACGGAAAGATAAAAGCTTCCACCAAACGTGCGACTCGGTAACTTGTGCAGGCACAAGCAAAATGTCTTCATTCCTGCTTCTGCTTCCCTCAGCAGTTTACCATTCTCCTATAGTCTTCACAATTAGTTTATCATGTGTGACTGTGGAATAGCATGTCTTTTGTCTTATAATGAGTTGCTTTTATTTTTTGGTCTATAGAATTGTTTGCTCGGGAAGTAACCTACACGCTGTAAAAACAAATTTGTGCTCCCATGATATTTTTAGTTAAATCACACAAACGTTTCTAGTCATTTCAACTTAAATCAAACTTACCAAAATATTAAGTAAACGTCAAGTTTTTCCAGCAGACACACAGCATCATAAGACGTTAATATTAGGTTAGATTTAGGTCGCCAGCATCTTAGTACAATATTATTTTGTCATCCAATAATGATGTGAAATGATGTTAATACGTTGTTGATTTTAGGTTGTGTTGGAAAGTGATACAAATCCAATGTTGAGCTAACATATTAAACCAATGTCAAATACTGACATTTATTAGTCAGGTATGGCAACCAAAATCCAACATCTGATAGACGTAAAAGTGGTAACATCCACATCTAAATGTGTTTTTGTTCTTTTTGGTTGTGTTGAAAAGTCACGAAATTCAATGTCTGACGTTGGACATTGGTGTCGTACGGTGGCCGGTAAGTGCAAAACCACATTACAAAGTATGAAACACTTTTACAAAGCTCTAGACAAATTTACACTTTGAAAAACATTTTTAACTATCATCAGACACAATTACATAGGAAAAACTATTTTACCAAGGACGAAACAAATTTACATTTTAGAAAAAAATTAACAAGATGTAAAACACTTTCCTGAAACAAATTTACAATTACAGATTCCTTACGGAAAGGGAATGTACCACACACCGGACGTGACACATCACTTCCAGGAAGAAGGAAACATCCATACCCTTTCTCATTCACACACACTCATGCTACCGCAAAATACATTTAATTATATTCATTGAATTGTAGTAATTTTCTTTCAACTTTCAGCTTATTTATAAGGGGTCACCACCGTGGAATGAACCACCAATTACTCTGGTATATTTTAGGCGGCAGATGCCCTTTTCAACCACAACAAACCACTTTATCATTTACACACACACACACACACACACGCACACGCACACGCACACACACACACACACACACACACACACACTATGGTTAATTTAGTTAAATTTTATTATTCATTCATTAATTTTACTTCAACTTCAGCTCTTATCAAGGGTCACCACTGCAGAATGATCCGCCAACTATTCCAGCATACGTTTTACGCAGTGCATGACCTTCCAGCCACAACCCAGTTGTGGGAAACACCCATACACACTAGCTGTCACACACTACGGCCAGTTTTGTATACCTAATTCACCTAAAGTACATGTCTTTGCAGACTGTGGGAGAAAAATGAAGCACCCTTAGGAATCCCACATGAGAACAGTGAGAGAACATGCAAACTCCACACAGAGATGCTAAATGAGCTGTGTGAGGTGACATTCTTGCTGTGCTAGCCACTAAACCACCGTGCCACCCCTCATTTTATTATTATTTTTATTGTTTTGCTTTTTAATTGCAATTTCTCTATACACGAGACCTGCTGCCTGGAAGTGAAGGTCAGAAATCTTACAGTTCCCCCATGGAGAGGCGTAAAATTGGAAATGCTGTGGCATTAAGGAAAGACTGTAATAGTTACATTGTCAAAAGAACGATTATTATTATTATTGAGCCATTCAAGGTCATGATGGAAAAGAGGGCAGCGGCAGTCCTAATAGATGCTTATTTCTCCGTTAACCTTACTCGTGTAATAGCGGTCTGGAGTTAATGAAATGAAATGCCAATTATACTCTACCTCAGCTTGGCCATGACCGCAACCAAAGGCCTTTACACTCCAATGAGAACAGACATTCTGCGGTTCTGCCTGTGGACAAACTAATATCAGCATAACAACATCAGATTTATTTATTTATTTATTATTATTATTTCATTTTGTTTAATGATCTACGCAACATGACCGTATTCTGAATAGAAAAGGGCTCAGTTTGAGGAAACACTTCATTTAGACTACAAAGCCACCGACTGAAGCTACATTTTTGATAATTAGTGCGTGTCATAATCCATCAAACCCTTAATTAAATGCAGCAGGCCATATTGACACTGCAGTGCTGTTAAAATATGCCTGTATAACTTTAAACTACCATTAGGTGGGCTGGGATGACAGATTCTCCATTGGTTAATTAGTTCGACTTCGGTTTTCCTTCATTTATTTATTTATGAGCAGTGATTTTTTTTATTTTTTTGGCAGTAGGATTAAACCCTGTTTCATTTAAAGGGATAGCTCACCAAAAAAAGTCATTTTTCATCTATCCCAGTAATCTTTCTTTCTTTCTTTCTTTCTTTTTTATTTTTATTTTTTTAAAAACATGTTTTTAGGTCCCCATTCATTCATTCATTCATTCATTCATTCATTCATTCATTCATTCATTCATTCATTCATTTATTTATTTATTTATTTATTTATTTATTTATTTATTTATTTATTCCTTTATTCCTTTGTTCATTCATTTTTTATTTGTCTGTTCGTTCGTTCGTTCATTATTTATTTATTTATTAATTTATTTACTCATTTACATATTTATTAACTTGTTTGTTAATTTTCTTATTTAATTATCTGTTCATTCATTTATTCATTCATCCTTTCATTATATATTTATTTAATTACTCATTTATTTACATATTTATTTATCAATGTGTTCTTTTGCTTATTTATTTATTTGTTTATTTCTTTACTCGTTTATTCATTCATTTTTATTTGTTTGTTCGTTCCTTCGTTCTTTTGTTAGTTCCTTCATTCGTTCATTCATTCATTCATTCATTCATTCATTCATTCATTATTTATTTGTTTAGTCATTTATTTATTTATGTTTTATTTGTTTGTTTGTTTGTTTGTTCGTTCATTAATCATTCATTCATTCATTTACTCATTTATTTACATATTTATTAATTTATAATTTTGTTTGGTAATTTGCTTATTTATTATTTGTTTGTTTATTCATTCATTCATTTATTTGTTCATTCATTCATTCATTCATTCATACATTTATTCTTTTTTTATTTATTTATTCACTCATTTATTTTTTTATTTGTTTATTTGTTAGATACAAATACAAATAAAAAGATACATTTGAAATAAACTTGAAATAGGTTTTCTCATTTTCTGAGTTTATTGATTAATAGAAATAAAAAAAATAATTAAATAATATTAATCGTTATTAAAGATAAAAACAGTAAATTTCTAATGCCTCAGTTTGACTTTGTGATCAGTAACTTTGCAAACCTGAAAGTTTATATATATATATATATATAAAAAATGTCATGATATTACCCCTAATGTATAATATGACGTCTTAGGGTTGGTGATACAATATATGATTTGGTCAGTAAATATATATATATATATATATATATATATATATATATATATATATATATATATATATATATATATATATATATATATATATATATATATATATAAGCAATTAAAGTCTTTGGAATGTCCCAGCAAATGCAATGTAAATGCATATGAGTGTATGGCAGAGTGCCTTTAGAAATTTGTGAAAACCATAATAAATGTTTAATCCAGAGCAGCTTGAAAGGCCAAACAAAGCATGAAGAGAAAAGATTTTAAAAACTTTATTATCAAAATAAGTATAAAAATATAAATACTGTATAAAACAATGCGACAGCATTCAAACAACATGAACAGAATGACCGATATTCTACAAGTACACAATTCATCATACACCTCTAAGTCTATGTTCTGAAATGAATCCACAGTTTGACAGAACCCATATACTGTAAACCTTCCACAGGAAAACTGCCTCTTAAACAGAGATATCAAGTAGTTTACATAATGATCATACTTGTAAAACATATTATACACATACTGCACCTATTTTAGACTTGGTCTGCGATAAAAGCTAAGCTTCAGTTATTTTTTTTATTATTATTTTTGTCCGTTTTTTTAGCCATAAACATCGATAGTGTAGAAAGCTACTATCACTCACCTTGGTTATAAAACACATTGTCCACACCATTGATTACAACAAATCCCTAATCTTAAAAGGCATCTTTACTGATTCTTTTAGGGAGGGGGGAAAAGAGAGAGAGCGAGAGACCAGAAGAAGAGGACAAAAGTTAAAGTAGAAATAGAGAGAATGTCCAAAGCTGTGTCCGAAAATGCTCCCTATCCACTATATAGTGCACTATATAGGATGTCAGCAATTTTGTAGTGGTGTCTGCATTCCCTATATTTATTTACTACTTTTTACCCACAATCCACTCTGATTTTGCGTTTATATGCAAAGTACACTCATTGGAAATCCAAAATAAGGCAGCGAAAGAGTGAAAAAGAAAGAAACATAGCTGATGTGGAAGTCAGAAGAAGCAATTTTTCTCATAATTCAAGCCAGGATTACATAAGGTAAAATAAATAAAAATAAAAAAATGGTGTAAATTCCAATGCAATCTTACAGCAAATCTTTTATTTATTTATTATTATTATTTTTGTTTTGAAAGTGGCTGATTCATGTTAATTAGTACATCTCATTCATACATTTTAGTATGATTTGCTCATCTCTGAATTAGGGGTGGCTCGAGTTGTTTGGTGGTATGCCTTCTTTAAATAAAAATTAAAGGTGCAGTATGTAAGTTTGACACCCAGTGGTTGGATTAGGTATTGCATTCCTGGATCACAACAAACACAAGCGCAGGTTGCCAGATTGAAAACCAACAGGAGTGTGCCCAGCTATTGAGCCTAAATGCTGATTTAAGGCTGATTTAAATTGTTTTCTTTATAAAAGCAACGGCACACAGTAGAATTTATATTTTTCGTTTAAAAAGTTTTTTTTTTTTTGTCCTAACCAATACCTTGAAATATATTTTAGAATGGTGTCTATTTCTTGCAGCTGAACAACAAAGAACTGACAATGATAACCTCAGGTACACCTCAGTGTTAAATGCTAACAATATTTGAATGCCATTTTACATGACATTTATTGCCATACTACTGAAAGCAGCTGCAGATAGTTCACGTCAGATCTTGAAAATAAAATAAACTATTTGAAATTGAACTTCAGAACTGTGACTCAAAACCAACACATATCAGTGATTCAGCATGTACATCTAATAATGTTAAAGAGGTTTAATTTGCATTAACTAGATTATAAACCTTACCATTTAGTGAGTGAGTGCATATTCTGTGCTTCTGAATAGCTGTAATTAAACTTCTGTCTGTTTTTTTTTTTCGTCTTGTGCAAACAGCCACTGCTCATCACTGCAAATCTCCTCACGTAGCGTATTGTTAGGTCACAAAGTTACAATGTAGCCTGCTCACCTAATGTTTATGCTAATAATATTTATAGTATTTGCTATTTAATAATCTCATATGGAATCTGCGTCTCATTTCGGAGTCTGCTACTGTCCACCGGAGATCACATTTCGGTCCTGGGCGCATACTTTGAGAGCCTTTCTGACTGAATGGATGAAATTCAATCATTCATTAATTTTCTTGTTGGCTTAGTCCCTTTATTAATCCGGGGTCGCCACAGCGGAATGAACCGCCAACTTATCCAGCAAGTTTTTACGCAGCAGATGCCCTTCCAGCCGCAACCCATCTCTGGGAAACATTCACATACACTCATTCACACACACACTCATACACTATGGACAATTTAGCCTAAACAATCCACCTATACCGCATGTCTTTGGACTGTGGGGGAAACCGGAGCAAACCCACGCTAACGCAGGGAGAACATGCAAACTCCACACAGAAACGGCAACTGAGTCGAGGCTTGAACCAGCGACCTTCTTGCTGTGAGGTGAACATGCTACCCACTGCGCCACTGCGTCGCCTAATGAATGAAATCTTCACCCAATCTAAGGGTGCTTTCACACCTGCCTTATTTAGTTCGGTTGAATCATACTAGAGTTTGTTTTCCCTCTTGGTGCGGTTTGTTTGGGCAGGTGTGAATGCAGCAATCAGACTCGAGTGCGCACCAAAAGCGGACCAAAAAAGCATACTGAGACCACCTCTTCAAGCAGAAGCTTCTTTCAAATGAACCCTGGAGCGGTGCGTTTGTTTTGAGAATATGTCCCGTACTAAAACAGACCCAACCGCAAAAAGTACTGCACCTTTTGGACTAATCCAGTGGCCATAGGCCGATACGCTGTGAATTATGGGATTTGGAGGAAAAATATTTGTTGACAGCAAGGGAAAAGGATCGTTGGATCGTTGGCAATATTTCCGCAAGATGACCATGTCGCAGTTTAGCTAAATTAATTCACGCCTCCTCCTGAAGTGTCGTGCGATGCATTAAAATATTGTTTTCCACCCGCGGCCGTGCTTCATTCTCGAAATGTATCGTTTGTCTAAAGTAATGTATGCAAACTATATAGTATACTTTGACCAGGGATACAATCAGTCAGCGCAGTTGTCCTTCTATAGTCAAAAGCAACATTTTTGTGTTTGCCAGTTTGTTTACTTGCACGTGAATTCTGACCAATCGATAAGCAGTTTACGAATTATGTTCAACAAAATCTGGCCAATGATTGATGTGGATTTTGTCAGATGACTGCATTTGAATTCTTTTCATCTGGTTCGGACCAAAGCCAGCAGTGTGATGTGAAAACGACCCAAAGAGGGCAGAAAATGCTACAATGTATCATTTATTGCCGTTGGTCAGGACCAAATAAAGCGAACTACAGATGTGAAAGCACCCTAAACTGGCATTGGGTGGGTTAAAGAGACCAAAACAAAGACAGCATTCCAGTGCAAAGCGCACATTTTCAAAGTCGAATATCTGAAGATTGTTTACCTAGCAAACATATTATAGTATTTTTATGCTTTAGAAGAGGCAAAAACTTACATAACAGCACCTTTAATATTTTCATAAGAACGAACTTGTATTTATTTGTATGAATTGGCCACTTGGCTAAAACTATTGACATCATAAGATCAGGTTAATTCTTGTCAATAGCTACTTCCATTATTATTTGAGGTAAAATTTTATATTATACTTATATACTATGTTACATTTACATGTTTTACATATAAATACATCTCAAAGTAGTCTTTTTATTTTAAAAGATAATCAAAAAGTAAATAATTATGGCAAGCAGGTATGTTTTAGTTCTCTTTGTTATCAAATAATATATTAAAGTAACAAATTACCACACAAAAGTTACAAATGAACAGTGACGTTTGATTCATGAAGCAAAATAATAACGCCCATGTGATAATTATTCGCGACAGACTCTTTTCTGGCCCACACTATTTACATCATCTGAAATCATTTCCACTTTCCTGATATAGTCCACTCAATGGACATACACTATATAGGGATTAGTATACAAGCGAGAGGTTTCGGACACAGCTTACGTAAAGAGTTCCCAGTAGTCCAGCTTGATCTTCAAGTCTTCATATGCGATACACAGCAGAGAACAGAAGGAGATTTCAGTGTGTGTGTGTTAATTTAGTGCTCTGAGATATATTTAAGTGTGCTGTGTTGCATATCCGCTTTAAGTCTCTCTCTGGGATTCCTGCCCTATATACATATCCGCCAGTTTTTTGAACTGTGGACCCCAGTGACTCAAATAATCGAACTCTTGGTCGCCTTCAGTGGCGGCGGATTCGAGAGAGCTGAGCGACTCCGCCAAGGATCCGTTGCCTTCGTAGGCGTACGTAGCCAAGGAGTCATAAGGAGGTGCTGTTGGGTCCAAGTCGTTTTCTTGCAGCCGTCCGTTGATGAAGTCTCTGACATCCGTGTTGTCTTTTAGGGGAGATGTGCGTCGGTAAGGGAACAGCATTTCGGGCATGATGTCCCGTCGGAGTTTGTTGGTGTCAATGACTTCGGGGTTGCGCAGAGTTCCGATGTCGAAGGCCTGTGTGTCCTCCTCTCCGCCGCCCTCATCGTTGTAGGACACCACGTTGTCGCGAACGTCTTCTTTTGAGATGATCAGGGGCTCCTTTTTCTTTTGTCGCCGCAGGGCCGCAAACAATACCACAATCACTATGGAGACAGAGGCAGATGAACAAAATGATATCATCAGCACTGTGCAAATCAAGCCGAACAAAGCTGTGTGATAGTCATGCATGCTGAGTGTGACAGAGACACCTGACACTGTACTGAGGCACTGCTTTCGGCAGGTTTTGCTGGATAATGTGTGTGAACATGCTATTTTTATTAACAATTTATCATTTCCATTTCATATACATTTGAACTTGACAATCCATACATTTTTTTTGTACATTATACTTTACCAATTCTTTTTCTAGCACGTTACAAAAAAGTCACATTTGTCTATGTATTTTTATTTATTTTTTTGATTTAGACATTCATTATATTTATTATTCCATATTAATACATGTATTTATTACATTTAAATAAATATATTTATTGCAAAAAAATTATGTAGTGTACATTTTTATCCTCTAAAAATGCTGGATTTTGTTACTCAATATTGGGTCAAATATGAAAAACATTTGTATTGAAAAAGTGTAATTATTTAGTATTAATTAATTAATTTAGTATTAAATAATAATAATAATAATAATAATAACAGAATTTTTTTTTGGAAAAATTAGAGTATTCTTGACACACTTCACTCAATATGTTAAGAGTCTTAAACATCATCAAATCCTTTGTTGTCAGTTTATTGATGCTAAATTACAAAAATATTAATTTGAAAAATTCATAATGACAAGTACATTTGCTTACAGGTCAGGTGCTGTTCTGACAAACCACTTTTAACCCTTTATTATTGGTAGTATGTATACACACACACACGCACACACACACACACACACACACACACACACACACACACACACACACACACACACATATATGTATAAGGATAGCGCGTCTTTAAAAATTATTATTATTATGTATAAATGTCTGTTCAAACACATGCCCAAAATCCATTTATATATATATATATATATATATATATATATATATATATATATATATATATATATATATATATATATATATATAAATGGGTTTTGGGCATGTGTTTGAACAGACATTTATACATAATAATAATAATTTTTAAAGACGCGCTATCCTTATACATAAACTGCCAGTTTGAATTTAAAATAACTAACCGCAAATTTACCAGTGTTAATTTACGGGTGTTACAGCAAAGTGGTAAAATAAAGTGTTGGGTCAACGCTACACAGATTGAGTTTAACACCGGCAGCGTCAGTTTTGATTAAGAGTTGGTGTCATTTTATATCGTTGCAAGGGCAACTCTTTAAGCGTTAACCAGGCCACACTTCCATTAACGTGCAGACGTCCCTTTGATTCAAGCAGACCACATACAGACGCCATTTCAAACCCTGCATGTGGAAGAAAGTTGGTAAGTCTAATATATAAATGTAATTATACAGATTCATTGTGTAAATTGATTAATATGTTTTTGTATCTTAGTTTAATATATATATATATATATATATATATATATATATATATATATATATATATATATATATATATATATATATATATATATATATATATTTAATAATGATCAGTATATAAAGCATTACACAGCCAAATAATTCAGGCGTGATTTTTAGTTACCCATATTAGCCATGTTATGAAACATGTAAAGCCACCATACCACTTATATTAATATTAATTCTCGCACACGTCGATTGCTTTATTTTATTTACCATATGCACATGTCTGAACATGAGCACAGTGTAGTTAGCCTAGGACGCTAAGGCCGCCGTCCGTTTGAGCAGGTATTAAGGTGAACTATCGCGTGTGGATTTCTTGTAGTGTTCAACAAGTAAATGTGCACAATTCAAAGACCACGGCCAAACTACTATACATGTGAATCTTTTCTTTGCTTTCATTTTGTTTAGGCATGAAAATACTTTGAAATAAATCTTTAAAATATTGTATCTTCCATTACAGGCACCCTTTTCCCTTCTATGCAATCCTCAAAATAGTCAGTTCATATAGCTGTGCGTGACTGTCAGACGTGTTCCATATTTATAAATTGACGCTGTTTCCCAAATAGATTCTGTACACACGACCTGAAGCAGAGTGAAACTGGACACTCTGGGTTTTGGGCACATTTTTGAACTGACATTTACTCATAATAATAATAATAATAAAATAATAATAATAACATCTAAAAATGTCGATCTTGGTGGGTTTTCTTTTAAACATAACAAATTTTGTCCTTAATGAGCATAAACAAATAGGAAAGCAATCAAATGCATTTGTTATAACATTAGATCTGTTCTTTTTTAAAGCGACACCTTTTATTTATTGTAATCAAACAAGAAATCTAAATGAGA
Source organism: Danio rerio (assembly GCF_052040795.2). Taxonomy (NCBI): domain Eukaryota; kingdom Metazoa; phylum Chordata; class Actinopteri; order Cypriniformes; family Danionidae; genus Danio; species Danio rerio. The sequence continues at coordinate 42,266,763 of NC_141032.1, read as the reverse complement.
GATTGATGTTCTGCTCTTTAGTCACAATGTTTAAATTATACGGTGAAAAAGGTTAATAAGACTTGATTCAATGCCTTTATAATAGCTATTAATTTGTGTATGCTATTATATACTTTGTAAATAACAATAATTAATAATAAAAAAAGCAAAAATAATACAACTGACCATTTCATCTGTTTATTTACTATAAGACTGCTCCAGATGAACAGATTTAGTATATCCAGTTTAGGCTTAAGATTGTAATATATTACTTTTAAAAGTAACTTTACCCAACACTGATCAGATGTCACTTATTATTTAGAAAATAGAGTATTTCTACTTAATTGTTTAGAGCACAGCTAGTTTGGTGACTCAAAATATCTACAGGTTTAACCAGCTTCGGTTTCAAAGTCACTCAACTGAGATTTCATTCTCAAAGCTCACAAAAACATCATTTCGGTGTCCGTAAACAGATTTGGAGCACCAATTGCTATAGCAACAAGCAATATACACAGCAAAGAGCGAGACCTTATGATTAAGTTTAGTTAATTGAATTAGCGAGAGCCCAGACGATCGATGCCGGGGACAATAACATTGTCACAGTCGCTGCAAACAGAAGCACTGAGTCAGCGAGAAAAAAATTTATAAAAAAGGGGGCAGACGAGCTAGGGACTCAGATAGAGAAAGCGTGCATAATCTCAATCACTGCAGCGAGAAGAAAGACCTGCTGGAGAATCACAGGCTGTTCTTGGATGGCTAAAGCAGAGCAGGCAGATAAGAAGCCCAGTGAGCAGCGCGAGACACTACAGAGAGCTTAGCTGAAGATACAGAGGAGTGTGTTTCAAAAGGTGTCATGCGCTTAAGGTACTCATGAATACAGAAGAGAGAGAGAAAGAGAGAGAGACGCACTGTAATGCAGATAAAGACTTAGTACTGCCTGGAGCAATCACCTTGCAGTTTTAAAAGAAGTAAAAAAAAAAAAAAAAAAAGACTTGCGTTTGTGTTTTAATGCATTACAAATTTGCAGGGTTCCAAAGAGGGCACATGGTGAAGCACTGTGGTAGAGCTTTCCCTTAAGGGTTTTGTGTCTTTTTAAGTTGATTTTCTGTGTTTACTTAGTTTTTTTTTTTTTTTTTTTTTGTAAGAGCACAAAAATTATAACGATGATACCACCATAATAATGTATTTTTATTATTATCATATTATGATTATTATTATTGTAATACTATTATTATTATTATTATTATTACTTTTTTCTTTGCGCAAAGTACAACTAAGTTAAAATGCAGAAACATGAAGAACACTACAAATACACAACACTAACACAAACTACACTACAAAATAAAAAACACTGCAATTATTATTAGTATAATTATTATTAAAATCTGAGAAACAAAAAACAAACAAAAAAAAAGATTCTGATTGGCTGGAGGGTGTGCATTATTTTCGTAAAATGCACAGGTATGTGCTGCACAGCACAGCGATGAGGAACGCTAATGGCGTATGGGAAATATATCGGTATATCATGTATAACCCACGCCTCCCACCAGTGCCGATATACAGCCATATCACACTGCTACGAGTGTGATATTGATCATATATGCTTCTCTTCTTGACTTTTCTTCTTTATCAACGTTTTATTTAGTATTGCATCTAAACATATTTATTGGGGTGTACTAAATTTTGCACCATGATCTTTATTTATTAAAAGTTATTTTGTTAGATTAATTCCAGTTTTGGCTTTGGTTCTGATTAATCTATTGTAGATACAGTGCTCAACATATAAGTACACCCCTCACAAATCTTTTAAACTCATATTATAATAGGAAGCTATAAAATATTATATTTTTGCTTTTACATTAGATTAGTCAGTACTAAAGCCAAATCTGGAGCTTATCTAACAAAATAACTTACAATAATGGTCCAAAAACTAGTACACCCAAATGTATGTTATGGAAAAATATTAAATACAAATTTAAAAAAGAGGAAAAATGCAAGAGAAGCAAAGAATAAATAAATTAATTAATTTAATTTAGTTAAAGTTGTGTAGATAGTTTTTTTTTTATATGTTTTTTGTTGCCATATTTAGCTTGAATTTAATTGTATTATCTTTCAATTTCTAAATATGTTTCAAGAGTTCCCACTTAGATATGCTTGGCACTTATAGCAGGTTTGGCATGCTGTCCTGGGAGAGAACCCTGAGCTCGGAGATATTTGAGCCCAGGGCTCCCGCCCGGTCTAGAAGCATATCAGGAGAACTGAGATCAGGTAGGTCTCGATCGCTCTCCCTTTAGAAGGGGAGAAAAAGGAGGAGATGGGGTGGAAGGGGGGATTCTTCCAAAACGAAGATAGTGCAATAAGGAGAAAGTGATCCATTTATATTAAGCTAGGATCATTCTGACTGGATTATTACTGATTACGGATGAGTGGCCAGCGGTGCACAATCATATCACGTGCTCCTCTCAAAATTAGTTTATGAAACTTCACTTGGTGCTAAATTATTATTTAATAAATAAATCTGCTTAATAAATCTGTTTTGTTTAAATGCACCAAATACATTGACTATATTCACTGAGAAATGGATGAAAATATTCATTTTTAAAATGAGGTGTACTCAATTATGCTGAGCACTGTACACATACTGTAAATATCTTCAATGGCATCCTATAGAAAGTAATTATTTAAAAGAGCGATCTGTGAGAGACATACTCAATTATGCAGCGCACTGTATGTATGAAAAAAGTAATAAATAAATAAAAGGAAAAAATCAGATGACTTCTCTATCCTGCTGTTTTTTTGCACCTAAACGTGCCATCCTTAAGTGCCACAACTGTCTGCCGATCTCTCCAAGTAATGATCATACAGTATGTCGAGCGAGAAAAGCTGAGAAGAGGGAATTATGGTCCTAAAAAGGGAACAGGTGCTGTGGTTTGCAGCTTGTTTTTCCTGTTCAGTGGCTGCTCTCTCGTCCCAGCAGGTAATCGGAGCGCTCGCCCCTGCCTCCCACTCAGGTGTTAATTATGAAGAAGCAGCGGCGGGGGGCCACATGCTGAGTTCTGCCCAGCCTGGGGGCCTGTGGCGTGTGCTGGGCTCTTTCTGTAATCTGGAAAGGGGAAGAGTGTGGGCAGGATGCGGATATTTCTCGCTCTGGCCGCGCCAACCTGCTACTTCCTCTTTAAAAGGTGGACACGTTATACCCCTTTTTATAAGATGTAAAAGTGATCTCTGGTGTCCCTGTGAAGTTTCAGTTTAAAATACGCCACAGACTGTTTATTATATGCACTCACTTTATGAAAAGAAGATTATACATTTAAAATCATTTGAGGTGTTGCAAAAATATATATAAATAAATTAGTGCTGTTAATCGATTAAAAAAATTAACTAATTAATCGCACCTTTTTAAAAAAATTAATCGCGATTAATCGCATTTAAAATACTCAAACTTGTAATTTTGCCTATTTAAATGTAAAATTAATGTAAACAAATGAAAAAAATATTTAAATTCAAAATATTATTTTTTAATAAAACTTTTGTTTAACTTGTAACACAGATTTCTTCATGTAAACAACATACCCACAATAAACCATCAAGATCCTGGCTTGACAGCCATATTTATTACTGAAATTAAAACACAGGCATGTTAATGACATTTAAATTTCAAAACAACCAATGCCAGTAAAGAAAACATTGATTTCCATGTTGGATTCTAAGTGGACTGCAAAAAATGCCAAAATACAGGAATTGCAGATATGGAAAATGAAAAATTATAATAATAAACTATAGAATACAAACTGTTGCACTCATTGTAAAGTGTTATTGCTGTGAGTTGAGAACATTAGTTATAGAGCAGAAACAATTTTGCTTAATCCTTCTTTACATTCATCCAGTTGCTAAGACTAGGAGTATCCCGCAAGTGCACAGAGACTCCCAAATGCCCGCAAATGAATGATAATTTCTTGCAAACCAGTCGTTAAATACATTGCACACCCCTCTCACCCCTTCTCAGATACGTCGTTCACTCCACCCCTGACACCCCTCAACGGGCCTGACACAGACACACACACAGACACACACAACGCGCTGCAGACGTTTTGGCCCCAACGGCCTTCCATACTGGAGCGACTCCCCTCAGAATCAACACGCATGATCACGTTCATCAAATTTGCTAAGTGTCCTAAACTAAGCGTCCTAAAGTATTACTGTATTTCACAAGGATTCTGACACAACAACGCGAAGCATACGCTTTCGTTGCGTTTAATGAGGAAACACGCTAAACTTGGAGGGCTCATGCTGAAAGGCAGAGTAATGCCCTGTCTTTGACAGCTCGCGACTTCACCAGACGTTCTGAGTACATTTACATAAGACACCAATACTCCGGTTTTAATATGATTAAGATAACACTCTTATTAAAATTCTACCGTGTAGCCTTAAAAGGAACTTTACCTTAATGGAACACCGAGTCACGAAATGCGGAGGATTTTCTTTCTGTTCGCCATGCGGTATCAACTTACAACAGATGTCGAAAGTTAAAAATGAAACACCCGAAATTGCATGAAACTCTGGATAACTTGTGATGCAACTAATTGTTTTATACTGGAACTTGCCTTCAAAAAGTGCTTCCTTGGTCTTATCCACATTTATTGCATGTTAAACACACGTCCACCACAACAGGAAGTAAAAAAAAACCTGAACTGCGTTGAGTTAATTTTTTTAACGCGTTAATTATTTAAAATTAATCGCATGCGTTAACGCGTTAATTTTGACAGCGCTAAAATAAATACAAACTACATAATTAATATATACTTATGCTTCACTTAATATTTCTTCTTCATTAAAATTGTATTTAGTATTATTCCGTCCCAACCAATTGCATTTTCTGGTTTTACAGATGTACATACACTCACTGGTACACCTGTCCAACTGCTTTTTAATGTAAATTTCTAATCAGCCAATCACATGGCAGCAACTCAATGCATTTAGGCTTATAAACATGGTGAAAATGTTCTGCTGCAGTTCAAACCGAGCATCAGAATGAGGAAGAAAGGTGATTTAATTCAGTGGTCCCCAACCTTTTTATCACCACGGACTGGTCAACGTTTGTCAATTTTACAACGGACCGGTGTGGGGGTGTCTTCACGTGAACACAGCTCGTGCATCCAGGTTAATCATGAACAACTCAGTGCGCATGCGCTAGTTGCACCATCACGGTCTGATTATGTTTCAAACAAGGTTTATTTGCATCAAATACATAAGATCTGTGCCAAACATCTCAACTGACGAACATATTAACAATAATACAACCGTATAGCCGAATTAAATGTATGCATTGGCATGTTACAGCCCTAATGAGTATGATTATGTGAAACTCCATTTAGATACATATCGCAATGATTTCGGGTACTTACAGTCCTTAAATGCTCAGCTGACTTGGACTCTATAATCCCTGTTTTATAACTTTAAACTATCAACAACCACCACTGAGCTGTATTCTATCGATCTTTCTTCCCGCTCCGTGGGGGATTTTGGCATAGTCCATTTCACGTGAGATGGCGGAGGTGAGTGGAAGAAACCAAGTCGTGGGGGGAATATTTTCTACAGAAATAATTTATGATTTCTTATGTGGCCTGGTACCAATTGTTTGGCCCGGTGGTTGGGGACCACGGATTTAAGTGACTTTGAATGTGGCGTGGTTGTTAGTGCCAGATGGGCTTGACTGAGTATTTCAGAAACTGCTGATATTCTTGGATTTTCATGCACAACCATCTCTGGGCTTTACAGAGAATGGTCCGAGAGAAAATATACAGTGAGCGGCAGTTCTGTGGGCACAAAAGCCTTTATGATACCAGAGGTCAGAGGAGAATGGCCAGTTACTTTATGACCACAGTGTCTCCATCTTCTAAAGACTACTTCCAGCAGAATAACACGCCATGTCATAAAGCGCAAATCACCTTAGACTGGTTTCTTGAACATGACAGTGAGTTCACTGTACTGAAATGGCCTTCACAGTCACCAGAACTCAATTCAATAGAGTACCATAGATTTGGTCGAACGGGAGATGCACATCATGGATGTGTAGCTGACAAATCTGCAGCAACTGTGTGATGCTATCATGTCAATATGGACCAAAATCTCTGAGGAATAATCCCAGTGCCTTGTTGAATCTATGCCGCATAGGATTAATGCAGTTCTGAAGGCAGAGGGGGTCCAACCTGGTACTAGTAAGGTGTACCTAATAAAGTGGCCGGTGAGTGTAGTTCCTTTTTATATAATACATGAAACACAATTTGTATCAAATGTTTGCAAATCAGCATGTTTGTTACACCACTCAAGCGTTTCAGTCATTATGAACACGTCTGTAGGCTGCAACAAAATGCAGGAATAATCAATCTAATAGACGAATGACTTGAACATACGATTACTGTTCAGTGTTCAATCAAAATAGTGCACTTACGGACATATATTTCCAGGGTTTCCACGTTTAAATCAGCCACCGAATTTTATGTGCAGTACCTTAAATGTCCGATAGGTGGAGTGTCAAACACACAAGAGGCTATATAAGACTGCACAAATATTATTTCCTAACATATTTAATTCATATATTTCAAATTTTGCACTATGATCTTAAGTTATTTTCTAATATTATTTCCAGTTTTGACTTTGGTTCTGACTAATATATATTGTATACACAAGTAACCTATAACATGATCCCTCTACATCACTGGGAATCAGATATCTGAACAGTACTCTTTTTTTCCCTATAGATGCTTGCAGAAAAAAACTTTTTAAAGTAACTTTAAGTAACTCTGTAGTCCTTTTTCATATATTCCGAATTAGTTGATGCACCGAGGACCCGATTGTAGCAATTAAACACAGAAAAATTCAAAAATTCATAATATTTCCCCTTTAATGTGCTCACATTCAGGGTTTTTGCATTAGCCAGCTCATCAGAAAAAAGTGCAACAGAAAGAATGTGAAATGAGGGGCAAGTGGAGAGCAAGAGTTAGAGAGAGAGAGAAAAAAGAGAGAAAGAGCGTAGCAGAAAGATGCAATAATTTGTTGTAGAAAGGCTCTGTCCTCAGTAACCTGTCCACTCAGCGCCAGCAGACCGGTTTAGGGGAAGATACTGAAAACGGAGAAGGATAAAGGGGAAAGTATCCATATTAGGTTTGCCCAGAGAGGATCAGCGGTGGACTAGATGGTGCCTGCGCAGGCAAACAGCAGAATATGAGATGGCAGAAGTGGTTGAACACACGGCGCACGATTGTCTGTGTTGTGTAATGGGTAGAAACACATACTGTATGTTCAGACGCAGCCTTTCAGGGGGTAATTTAGACAGTTTTTTTTTTTTTTTTCTATATTGTCAAGTTTTTTGATACATCTTCTTGCACATATTTCTTGGATTTCTCAGAAATAGATACAAGGTTTATCTGATTAACTGTTAAAAATCAATATGAACACAGAAAAGTCTTAAGCCTGATTTATACTTTCGTGGTCCTTCGCTGACTACGTGGTCGCACTTCACGAAACAGATGAGGCTTTTATACTTGACGTGTTCGTCGTTGTGATATTCTTTAAAGAGCCCATATTATACATGAAATAGGGTCATATCTTGGTTGTAAGGGTCTCCAACAACAGTTTAATATGCATGCAAAGTCAAAAAACACTTTCATGGTCTTATAATCTGCATTTATTTTTACCTAATTATCCCAGCGACTCCTGTATGAATCGTCCAGTGATTCATTTGTTCCCAAACCCCTCCTTAGCGCGAAGCTAATCTGCGCTGATTGGACCGATGACAGTCTGTCACGATTGGTCGACTGCCTTCAGTCAGAGAATGAAATGCCCAATAGCTAATCAGCAATATAAAAGTAATCACAGTTCATACGCGCTCCATAGTGTAGGCGTGGATTTTAGCTGCCACACACACACACACACACACACACACCTCTGGACGACAACGCTCCCGCTTCCGCCCGCACCTGCCAGGTTTTAGCCTGAACCCGACCGCTCCCGCTTATATTTAGAATTTCTTGTCCCGGTGCCCGAACCGCCCCGTTTTCTGCCCGCCGCGCCCGATCCCGCTAAAGAGCGGGGGAGAACATAACCGAAAATCACCCAGCAAAACAGTCCAGAGACAGCCAGACAGAGCTCTCTCTCTCTCTCTCTCTCTCTCTCTCTCTCTCTCTCTCTCTCTCTCTCTCTCATACGCGCGCACTAACACATACACACAAGCGCCAAGCAGACACACAGGCAGGCAAAGCTCTGTCTCATTCGCATAGCAATATCCACGATATTGCTTGACAGCCCGCTCCCGTCCCAAATTAAACCTGTTACCGACCGCTCCCGCGATTGATTCGGAAATTTATTCCCGCGCCGCAGAAATCTGGGGGAATGCAGACCTCTACCCAGGAGCTCCGTAAACAAACAGCACGCGTCGCGTTTTTAACGTGACTTTGCACGCGATAAGAGAATATAGCCAGTTAACTTGATACAGTACACTCGGTTACAAGTAACAAATCACAACTAAATACATTTGCAAGCTACAGTCAACGAGGCAACTTTAATCGTACGTACCTACATTTGAGAAATGGAGGAAGAAACTCATCCTGACGTCCATTAGTAAGTTAATCTTTACTGATCCTTACTTTAACAAACGCAGATGAAGTATTCTTTGTAGCATGTAGTTTCCAGAAGTTTCCAACTGCTTGGTTATAATGCTGATGTTTCATCTCTGGGTAGAGAATCGATAATGTCCATCTGCAGTGTGACTTCAATCGACCAGCATGTTTGTGTGCGTGTGTTTGTGGGTGTGTGTGTGTGTGTGTGTGTGTCTGGGTTTCTGCGTCAGAGGGCGGGGCCTCAGGTTTGAAATCTCCCGGGTTTGCGCGTGCACGTGAATAACTTGGTTTCGTTCGTACGTCATGGCGAAACACCTAATGAATCGATATCAAGGCGACTCGTTTGAAGCACTATGAGTCGACTCTTTTATAGATGAATCAACCGTTTTAAACACTGTATTCTTACAGATTTAAGCCTTAGCTGGATACTTCACTTCACTTAGAGCTGTGTAACACACTACATGGAAGGGAATTTTCAAAAACCCATAATATGGGCTCTTTAAAACAACAGGGGGCGGTCAAAAGAAACCCACCGAATATTCAGATGAATAAACAGAGAAGTAGAAAGTTTCCCGAACTATGTCATATAATTAACATTATTGAATATTTTTAAACAAATTATCTTTATAAATTATTTTAAAGATTATAAAGATGTTTAGAACTATT